>NC_048311.1:5843594-5844476 GCF_013100865.1 Trachemys scripta elegans | reverse complement strand
CTCGCACCTCCTGCCGCCCCAGCCCTGGGCTCTTCCCCCCCCCACCCGCACCTCTTGCCGCCCCAGCCCTGGGCTCTCCCCCAAAGAAAGAATTGGGTGGACTAAATGGACAGTGCACCTCTCTATCTGAAGCCTAGCAAGGGAGATCCCACTAGAATTTAAAATGAAAAGTAAGGGAGGGGAGGCTCTACTAGGACCTGGGCAGCTTTAGATACAGTACCAGGCACACAGGAGGATTTACACTTCTGAGCCATGGAAGCAGAAATTGACATTTCTTTTCCAGATTTAGCTAATATTCAGAAAGGAAATCTAGCACCTGCCTTCCAGATTTGAACACCCTCAAAATTCAGGAGTGCTCAAGCTCAATTTAGGCAGCTGTTACTTCATTTCTCCCAAATCAAATATATTGATCCACTGTAACTCGCTGTAGAAAAAGTAGAATAAATTGAGCAAGAAATGCTTCCCAGTGGTTATTAGGACTGGAATTGCTATTTTCATCAGCCATTGCTTTTTTATTATTATTATTATGTTTAAGTTTTAGTTTTATTTGTTTAAAAGGAAGACAGTGATATTGCATTGGCAAATTCCCCTTAGAAACAAAGAATGGAACAAAAGAATAATAAAGGCACCTCAACTTTTCTTCATTTATGTAGGACAGTCTTATAATATGCATCCAGATATTCTCCAATCACACAAGCTGAAAACTGTTCCATTTTACTGCAGTTCTGTAACGATATGGAAACCAATCCTGTCTGTGTTCTGTGCACATCCAAAATTCCTGCTGAATGACCCGCCCTGGGAGCGAGTTACCAGTGACCCAGGGCTGGGGCGGCAGGAGGGTGCAGTTGGGGGGGGGGGGGGGGGGGGAGCAACCAAAATTTT
>NC_048311.1:5783603-5843508 GCF_013100865.1 Trachemys scripta elegans | reverse complement strand
GGGGGGGGGCAGCCAAAATTTTTTTTGCTTGGGGCAGCAAAAAACCTAGAGCTGGCCCTGGTTTCAATAAAATTTTGATTAAAAAGTTTATTAAAAAAAATTGCAAAAAAATTCACTAAAAGAAAAAAAGGTCAATTTCAAGTTCTTCAAAATGAAAACAATGTAGACATTTAGTCATTTTTGACAAAACTAGTTTTCCTTTTCTTGGCCAACTCTGTTTCAGATGTTAGTTGGTTCTCTCTGTCTCTCTCCTTTTAGTTGTCCCACATTAACAAAAAGCCACAACAATTGTTTTGGAACAATGTTTTTTCACCCCTGCATAACTCCAAAGCGGTTGAACAGATCCAGCTAAAACTTAAAAAAATAAAAAAATAAAAAAAAAAAATCAGGCAGATGCAAAGCTTTGAAAATGTCAAAAGTTACTTGTGTTGCAGTGTTTATAATGGAAATGTAATAAAGGATTACAATCCTAACTACAGTGGCTGCAGCCAGACTTCACAATTATTAACTACTATCATTAATAATAAATAATTTATATGGCACCATAACATGGCATGGTGCTTTACAGAGATTAAAAACTATATAGGCTTCCTGCCCCAAAAAGTTTACAATCTATGGGCTTGATTTTAACAGTTCCATTGACTTTAACAGCACAGGATCAGGACCTATTTGAGTCATATCTAGGACATGAAGATAGTCAAAGGAAGGAGGCAGGGAATGAAAGGATGGGCATTAAGACAAATATAAAAGAATAACATGATCACATAATAACAATACCCATGTGTACTGATATTTCTAAATAGAGACCAGGGTAACAAAGAACAGCTCAGGGTGTGGGAGTCGATAGTTTGACATGTGGTGGTGACATCCAAACGATACACTGAATTTATTGTGCATTCTGCCCACAAATCCATCTAACAGTCAAATCCCCGGATGCCTCAGGATGCCAGGATGCCACAGTTTCACTGAATGGGCAACAGTCTCCTCCTGTACTGAGGAGACTGGGGAAGGAGTTTGTTGACTTTGGACTTTGTTTCACTTTGCTATCAACTCTTCCTGTCCAGAATTCAGAGCTTCCCAGTGGTTCTAGCCCTGGACTGTCCCATTATTACTCTTCATAATTGAGCCCCAGCCATGGCCCAGGACCCCATTGAGCTAGGTGCTCCACAGACACAGAACAAAAAGACAGTCTCTGACCCATGTGAACTGACAATAGGAGCTATCCCAAGGAACTGGACTTTAAAATCATGGCAGTAGGATGTAGGAACAAGCTGTTTACAGACAGTTTTAAAAGTAAGATGTGTTAGCACAGCTTTCCTGTCGCAGTGAGCCTTGCACAGTTACTCTCAAGCTACTAAGGCAGCCTAGTTTTAAAGGCAGAAGGATATGAAAAATAACATTGATACAATCGTTTAAAAGAATGTTTTTAAGAGCAATATAAGTCAAAAGACAGGTCTTTTGTGTTACAATTAAGATATTATTTACAAAAACATAAGAACTGGGGACATATAAAAGTAGATTTCTCCCCAGTAGAAAATCCATATAAGGAAATTACAAGATAAACAGATCTCTGGTTAAAAGAAAACAAAATCAAATAGCTACATTGTCTGAACTAGTTCCTACATAGTTACAGGGACATGATAATGGGAGGTTAAGGAGGGGAAAGGAAGTGACCTAGCAAATCTCCCTAGATGATTGGAAGGCTATAATGCTGTGCTACTAAGAATAGAGCATGCTTCTCCTTCCGGAGAAATGATATTTTCACACAAAAGAATACAAAACAAAATAGAGACACAATTCTGATCCAAATGCTGGAGGGGACATCAGGATGTAGGGGAGCGTCTCTGTATCATCTGGGATTGCCTCAAGTCAAAAAGTTTCTGGGCTGAAGTTGGAGAATTGACGCACAAGTTATTTCAGAAACACATTCCCCAAATCTCTAACACTCTGGTGTCAAGGAAAGGTTCGGGGTTGCTGAAATGACACAAAGGCAGGAGCCTGTTTAGGATTCTTGTCACTGCTGCCAAGGGATGCAGAACAAAATGGTGTCTGTGGAAAGAGAAATGATCCGAAGAAAGAGCCATGGAGAGCCTCACTATCTGTGTGAGATTATCCGTGAATTCTCCAAGGGAAGATGGGGCAAATGGGTTGAACTGATGAAAAAAGAAAATTGATATAACTTTTACCAAAGCAATTTGTCTGCCTACTGAAATGCAGAATGTGTTGTGTCTCTGCTCAGCTGTATTCCTTCACTCTTTGTATCTGTCACCTTAAAACAGTGCCCCTTTGGAAACTCCAGCCACGACACGTATCCCACACCACAGCATCGCATGTTCTGCACACTCTCTTTCTCTGTCAGAGGAACCTTCTTCTAACAAAACTGTATTTTCACAGCTTGATTTCTTTATAAGCGCAGTTTCATTATCAGACTCACCATGAGAAAGAGCCAAAGAAGCCTGCACAGAGAAGATGCTTCTGCAGACAGTGATGTGAACTCTGCTGGCTCCCAGAGAAAACCTCTCCTATGGGCAGGCCACTCCATAATTGCCCACTGCGCAGTTTCTGGCACCTTCCTGTTAAGTGTCTAGTTCTGGCCACTGCTGGAGATTGAGCTGGAGGGACCATGTGTCAGAGCCAGTCTGATAATTCCTGTTCTGATGTCTTCAGCTCAATCGCTCTTGCAGCCTCCACAAGCTGGAGTTTTGTTGCAATATAGTCCAAGTTTCATTAGACACTTGTGCCTTTCCAGTGCATTCAGCTATACTTCACCTGTGTGTTTTGTTTTGACCCAAAATAATGAACAGCGTCTTTAATTAGACTAAAGCAGACTGAGTAGTGTAAAAACAAGGCGAACAGTTCCTTGAACTGAAGACCAGCTTTCAAATTGTTTTGTTCGTGCCCTGTTATTTGTAAACAGTTCTCCAAATAGAGCTTTGCCCAAACCAGTGTTCATGGCCAGAAGCCTTTAGCTGAGATTTGCTTGAGGAATGAACAAAATTTGTTTTGCAGCAAAAGAAAATGAATTGTGGATGGAAGCAGTTTATAAAGGTCAGGTCAGTCCGCCAATCAAGGAACAGAATCTGTACCATGTGATATTCCTTACCTCTATATTGAAACACTGTGGAGGCACTCATACAATATGGTGACAGGGGCCATAGATAGATAGATGATCCAGACAGACAAACGGCACAGCTCAAAGCAGAAAATCACAACTACTGCATAACTGATGGAAAACTTCTACATTTTGCGAACAATCCCAATTTCAAATATGTTCATAAAAACTATTCAAACCATTTCAAATAATAAACATTTTCTTAGAAATTGTCACCTGGTGGCACAGAGGTCACTCACAGAGAAAACAGCTAACTCTGCGTAACGCTGCTTTCAGACAGTCCTGTGAAGTATCAGCCTCCTTCCCGCACTGCTGGCCAGCAGTTCTGCTGAACGCTGCACAGCCACGAAGCCCAGCACTTTGGACAGGACACAGAGGAGAACCCTGTATCCAGCTGGAAATGCTGCAGGCGTTTTCAGGGGACAGAAGCTGATAGTGCCAATCCTTCCATGAGTGCTGCTCATCAGGGTCATTCTGCAGCCCAGTGAGCTCCGGATGCACAGCGCCCCTTCCTGCATGCTGAGGCTCTAGGCGCCACACGGTCTCAGCAAATGGACTCCCTGCGGCTCTGCCCTCCTCAGACTGGCCCTGCCATGTGTCGGTGGATCTGCTTAGGCCAAAAAGAGCTTGGCTGTAGCTGCTCTTAGCCTAGGCCAATAGAGATGTACTGGGCAAGCCCAGAGAGGGACCATCACAGGTACTGTCTGACACCACTCATCTTGCAGTGCTGCAGGTTTCTTATGAAGAAAAGCAAATGCTCCCGAAGGGGCTACAAATGCCCAGTCAAAAGCCAAGGCCAGAGTCTGGCTAGGACATCACCAGGCTTCTAAGGCTGCATGATGTCAGGGAAGCCTTGATTTGCCTTTGTCCCTCTGCTCTGGAGACACTGCCAGGGAGGAGACATGCTGCATCCCAGCCGTGAGGGTCCATGCACCCAGCCTCCCTGGGAGAAGTTGCTCCACCTCTGAGCAACCTCCCACACACACCCTGGGCTCCAGGACTCCGCTGGTGCAGCTGTGAGTCCCTTGAACTGACCCGAGTTCTGGGGGAGGAACAAACTCTGGAGACTGAGACCCAGGTAGTTGGAGCCAGGGGAGCAGAACCACGGCAGCACCCAGCTCCCTGTTCTGAGGCAGAGATATCAATCAATGGGCTGGTTGTGATATAGGGAACAGGGTAACAAGGGATGGGCTGAAGGGAATGTAATCCACCCCAGAGCACTTTGCCTCCAGCTGCAGAATCAGGGAATCTCCAGCCCCCGGCTCTGGCCTCTCATCAGCTCAGCTCCGACACCAAGACAAACTGGAGCTGGGGCTGGTGTTTGGTTCAAAGGTTTTGTTAATGACAATCCATGTCCCCTGTGGGTGCAGCTCGGCCCCATGTGTCACGGATGAGCTGGGGGGGGGGGTTCTCTCACAGCCACAGCTGCGCAGGCCAGCGCAGAGAGACAGTGACATTAATAACTGGGGGGGAGGGGCTATTTACACAGGAAAGCAGGAGCGACAACCCCCCTTTTCTAAATGTATCAGCCCAGGGGGATCCGCTGGATCCGTGTCGGATTCGACAAACTGCACGAGAGAGAGACGGGGATTAGTGCTGGGGAGAGGAGCCAGGCTCAGCGGCTCTGTGTGATGCACAGCCCTGGCAGTGCAGTCCAAACTGTGCACACACACACCCCCCCCCCTACACACACTCTCTCTCTCTCTCTCATACCCACACATACATGCACACACCTGCACACTCACAAGCAGGCACACAACCACTCACACTCTCTCACACATATACACTGCACATACACATGTATATGCACACACACATACATGTACACACACATGCACACACACACACTCATGCATGTACACAGTGTGCACACACATGCATGTATACACACACTTGCGCTCACACACACAACCACTCATGCGCTCTCTTCTCTCCTGGTCTGCAGGAATTGGTTCCAGGGAGAAGACAGAAGTTCAGTTTCTGCCCCATAAAAGCCTTCACCTCCCAGATGACACTGTCCCCAGGGGCCCAGCCAGTCCTGATCTTGATGCTGGGGGTGTTTTTTTGATGCAGATACCTGAGCTGCTGGTGACAGGGCTGAGACCCTGGAACTAATATCATACAGGCCAATGATGCGTTAAAACAAAAGGTCTGAGTCTCACAGAAACCAAAGCCTCTGTACATAGTTCAGGCAATGGGAAGGAGCTTTAAAAGCTAACAGAATGTTAGGAACCATCGAGAAAGGGATAGATAATAAGACAGAAAATATCGTAATGCCACTATATAAATCCATGGTACACCCACACCTTCAATACCCTGTGCAGTTCAGATCACCCCATCTCAAAAAAGATATATTAGAATTGAAAAAAGTACAGAGAAGGGCAATAAAAATTATTAGGGGAATGGAATAGCTTCCATTCGAGGAGAGATTAAAAAGACTGGGATAGTGCAGTTTGGAAAAGAGACGACTGAGGGGAGATGTGATAGATGTAAATAAAATGATGACTGGTGTGGAGAAAATGAATCAGGAAGTGTTATTTATGTCTTCACATAACATAAGAACCAGGGGTCACCCAATAAAATTAATAGGCAATGGGTTGAAAACAAACATAAGGAAGTAATTTTTCACACAACGCACAGTGAGCATGTAGAACTCTTTGCCAGACGATGTTGTGAAGGCCAAAACTATAACTGGGTTCAATAAAGAACTAGATAAGTTCCTGGAGGATAGGTCCATCAATGGTCATTAGCCAAGATTGGTCGGGACAGAAACCCCATGCTTTGGGTGTCCCTAAAACTCTAACTGCTAGATGCTGTGGCCGGACGACAGGGGGTGGATCCCTCAAAAACTGCTCTATTCTGTTCATTCCCTCTGAAGCATCTGGCACAGGCCACTGTCAGAAGACAAAATACTGGGCTAGATGGACAATTGGCCTGACCTGATATGAATAGCACAAAGCATGTAGGGACAAAATCAGAAAGGCTAAGACACAAAATGAGTTACACCTAGCAAGAGACATAAAGGGCAATAAGACGAGGTTCTGTAAATACATTAGAAGAGTAAGAAGGTAGAAAGTGCAGGTCCAGTATTCAATGGGGAAAAAAGAGCAATAATGGATGACACATATAAGTCTGAAGTGTTTAAGGCCATTTTTGCTTCAGTCTTCACTAAAATGGTGGACTGTGACCAGGTGATTAACACTGTTAACATTAACGAAGGGGAAGGAACACAAGCCAGAATAAGGGAAAATGGGTTAAAGAATATTTAGATAAGATAGATGAAGTATTCAAGTTGCCAGGACCTGGTGAAATTCACCCTGGGGTACTTAAGGAAATAGCTGAAGTAATTTAAGGAACAAGCTGAAGCAATTTCTGAACCGTTAGAATTATCTTTGAGAACTCATGGAGGATGGGTGAGATCCCAGAGGACTGGAGAACGGTGAACATAGCACTTATCTTTAAAAAGGGGAAAGGAAATTACAAACTAATCAGCCTACCTTCAATATCCAGAAAGATATGGAATAAATGATTAAACAAACAATTTGTAAGCACCTAGAGGATAATAGGATGATAAGTGACAACCAGCATAGATTTGTCAACAATAAATCATGCCAAACCCCAATCTAATTTCCCTTTTTGATAGGGTTACTGCCTAGTGGCTGGGGGAGGAAGTAGACATAATAAATCTTGACTAGCGAAGCTTTTGACGCATTGCCACATGACATTCTCATAAGCAAACTAGGAAAATGGGGTCCAGAGGAAATTACTACAAAGTGAGTGCACAACTGGTTAAACCGTATTCAAAGAGTAGTTATCAATGATTTTATATCAGACTAGGAATATGTATCCAGCGGGGTCCCACAGGTCTGTCCTCAGTCCAGTACTATTCAATGTTTCTGTTAATGACTTGTATGATGACTTATAAAATCTAAAATCTCTGGACGACACCAAGCTGGGAGGGGTTGCAAGCACTACGGAAGACAGGATTAGACTTCAAAATGACCTTGACAAATTAGAAAATTGGTCCAAAATCAATAAGATGAAATTCAGTAAAAACAAGTGCAAAGAACTACACTTAGAAAGAAAGAAAATGAAATGCACAAAGACAAAATGAGGAATAACTGTCTAGGCAACCGTACAGCAAGAAAGGACCTGGGGCTTATGCTGGATCACAAATTGAATAAGAGTCAACGTGATGCAGTTGAAAAAAGGGGAAATTTCACTCTGGGATGTATTAACAGGAGCATCATATGAAAGACACAGGGGGTGTTTGTCCTGCTCTATTCAGCACTGGTGAGGCCTCAGCTGGAATACTGTGTCCAGTTTTGGGTACCACACTTTGAAAAAGAGGGGATCAAATTGGAGAGAGTCGAGAGGAGAGCAACAAGTGGTAAGAGGCTTAGAAAACTTTGCCTGTGAAGATAGGTTGCAAGAACTGGGCATGTTTAACCCAGAGATCAGAAGACCAAGGGGGGACCTAATAACAGTCTTCAAATATTTTAATGGCTCTTTTAAAGAGGAAGGCCATCCATTGTTCTCCATGCCCACTGTAAGTGGAATAAGAATAGGCTGTTTGCAGCAATGGAGATTTAGGTTGCATATTAGGAAAAGCTTTGTAACTATAAGGCTAGTTCAGCACTGGAACAGGTTACTAGGAGACTGTGGAGTTCCTGACACTGGAGGCTTTAAAGAAGAGGTCAGACAAACACCTGTCAGGAATGGTCTAGGCCTCAGCACAGGTGGATAGACTAGATGGCCTCTTGAGATCCCTTCTAACCCTACATTGTTACAATTCTATAAAGCACACATGAAGCACATACACAAAACACATACAATCACAGATGCACACACACACCTCCTTCTTAAGCCATCAAATTTCCATGTCCCCAGGGTCCTGAACAATCAGTTATCCTACAAGCCAGCTGTCCCCCGACACTCCCCTGTCCCCATAACCCAGCCAATCATACAACCCTCCCCACCCCACCCCTGTCTCTGGGGGCCCTGCCAGAGGGGTCGGTGACTCTAGAAGTTCTGGCTGGGGTAGTGCCACAAGGGCAGGAAGGTGTCAGGGTTCTCGCCGGAGTGGGTTCTCTCGTGTCTCTTGTGGTGGGAGCTGCGGCTGAAGCTCTTCCCACAGTAGATGCAGATGTAGGGCTTCTCGCCCGTATGGATGCGCTGGTGCTGGGTCAGGGTGGATTTGTCAGTGAAGCTCTTCCCACAGTCGGGGCACTTGTAGGGTTTCTCCCCGGTGTGGATGCGTTGGTGCCGGGTCAGGTTGGAGCTGACGCTGAAGCGCTTCCCGCAGTGAGTGCATTTGAAGGGTTTCTCTCCTGTGTGAATCCGCATGTGTTTGACCAGGTCCGAGTTCTGGCTGAAGCTCTGCCAGCACTCAGCGCACGTGTTCGGAATCTCGATGGTCGGCGTCCGCTTCTTGACCTTGATCTCCTTGGCCTTGGCCACGGCGGCCTCCCCGCTCCGGTGGGAGCACTTGCTCCGGCCTTTGGCAGGCGGGTTCCGCAGGTGCCGCTTGCGGTGGGAGCTGCGGCTGAAGCTCTTCCCACAGTCAGCGCATTTGTAGGGCTTCTCGCCGGTGTGGGTGCGCTGGTGCTGGGTCAGGGTCGACTTGTCCGTGAAGCTCTTCCCGCAGATGGGGCACTTGTAGGGCTTCTCGCCCGTGTGGATGCGCTGGTGCCGCACGAAGTTGGAGCTGACACGGAAGCTCTTCCCGCAGTAGCTGCACTCGTAGGGGGTCTCGCCGGTGTGGATGCGCTGGTGGGTGATGAGTGTGGAGCTCTGCCGGAAGCTCTTGCCGCAGTCAGTGCAGATGAAAGGCTTGTCACCCGTGTGGATGCGCTGGTGGTTCACCAGATCCGAGCTGTGCAGGAAGCTCTTCCCACACTCAGAGCACAGGTTGGGTCTGTCACCCTTGGGCAGCGGCTGGTAGACCAGGGTCTCCTCCTCCGGGGGGCTGCGCTTTGGCTTCTCTGACTTACGCTTGTTCTTGGGCTTCTTCTTCTCCAGGGTCTTGGCCACATTCCCCTTGGACTTTTTGGGTGACATTTCAGGTTGCTACTTTCACTCGACCCCTGGGGCCTGCGCAGAAATATTCGTCTCCTTGTGCTCACTCACAGCGCTGTCATCTGCTGGAACAGAGAGAGAGCCCAGGCATGAGCCATTACTTCAGGGAGGGACTGTCTACTGCTTTGTGTTCGTACAGCACCCAGCATGATGGGCCCCACTCTTGGTTGGTCCTGAGACCCTGTATAATAAAGCCCTGATTAATAAAAATAAATTCATATCCCAGCAGTGCCTACAGATTTTCCCTGAGATCAGGGCCCCATTGTGCCAGGCACTCCACAGACACACAGAGAAAGACAGTCCCTGCCCCCAAAAGCTTCATCTAAATAGACAAGACAAAAGGATGGGGGGGGGGAACAGAGACAAAGGAACCACCCCCATGCCACTAGTTTGTGTTGCCTCTGGCAGTTTAGCTAGGTATTTATATGGCCCTCATCACTGCAGTATCTCAGCACCTCAACTCTTTAATGTATTTCCCCTCACATAACCCCATGAGGTAGGCCCCTGCCACTGCCCCCACTGTACAGATGGGAACAGAGACACCGATGCCCAGGGTCACACAGTCGCTTCCAAAAAATCCTGCTGTGGTTCAACCACAAGTAACTGAGCTTGATTACCAGGGAGGGTCCCTGGCCTGCATGGTGCAGGAGGTCAGACTAGATCAGTAGTCTCCAACCTTTTTATGCCCAACATCACTTTTTGAATGTAAGGGCAACCCAGAATCTAACCTGCCCCTTCCCCAAAGCTCTGCCCCACGCACTCCATCCCCACCACATCTCCATTGCTCCCTCTCCCCCACCCTCACTCACTTTCACCAGGCTGGGGTAGGGGATTGGGATTCAGGAGAGGGGCTCTGAGCTGGGGCCGAGGGGTTCGCAGTGTCGGAGGGAGCTCTGTGCAGAGCCTGAGGCAGGGGGTTGGGATGCAGGAGGGGGTGAGGAGTGCAAACTCTGGGAGGGAGTTTGGATGCAGGAGGGGGCTCCGGGCTAGGACACAGTGTTGGGGTGCAGGACGGAGTACAGGGTGCTGGCTCTGGGAGGGGGGTCAGGGCTGGGGCTTGGGGTGCAGGAGGGGACATGGGGCACTGGTTACAGGAGCAGGGTCAGGGCTGGGGTGCAGCCTCCTGCTGGGCAGCACTTATCTCTGTCGGCTCCTGGTCGGCGGTGCTGCGTGGCTGCCACTAAGACAGGCTCCCTGCCTACCCTGGCCCCACACTGCTCCCACAAGGGCCCAATGAGCCCCTGCGGCCCCTGGGGGGGGCGGGGTTCACATGACTCCATGCGCTGCCCCTCTCTGCAAGCACCGCCCCTGCAGCTACCGTTGGCTACAGCTCCCCTTTCCCAGCCAATGGGAGCACCATGCAGGCCAGGGACCCTCCCTGGTAATCAAGCCAATGGGAGCTGCGGGGGTGGTGCTTGCAGGCAGGAGCAGCGCATGGAGGGAGATCCCTGTGCCCCCGCCCCCAGGGCCATGGCAGGCAGCCGGGGCAGGCAGGGAGCCTGCCTTAGCGGCAGCCCCACTACACCACTGGAGATCGCGATCGACTGGGAGATCCTCTAGGATCAACCAGTCGATCGTGATCGACCAGTTGGTGACCACTGGACTAGATGAACACAGTGGTCCCTTCTGCCTTAACAACAATAAGCTGAACACAGTCTATTCCCAGTCCACAGCCCTCCACTAGTCCAGCCCCTCTACCCAGAACTGGAGGACAGGAACCTGAGAGAGAAGAATGGGAAATGTAAAAACAAATTATAGTAGTTTGTTTTAGCATTTCCTAGGGTTTTCCCAGCATCCAGCACAAGATAGAAAATCACCAAGACTTTTTTAACACCCCTTCCCCCCTGAATAAGGGAGTCTGAATCAAAGCCGCTTTGGGGATTCCCCTGACACTGTCCCCAGGACAGCACACTCCCGCAACAGGTGGGGACTAGGCAGGCAGGACCAATTAAACCCATGTGTTTGTGACTGACGTGCTCAGCTCAATTTCTCATTTCACAGGGCTCGGATATCACACTGATGGGCGCAGTCCACGAACCTAAACAGAACAGTGCATTTTCCCAGTTTTTATGTTCACAAATTGTCCTTGGACGGGCAGCAAAATTCTCAAACCTGCTTGTTCTTCAGAATTAGGAGCACAGGGTGACAGCAGCCCTCGGACCAATGGGCCCATCTAGCCTGGTATCCCACCCTTCTTGCTGCCCAGTTCATACTAGTGGGGCCTCTGGAGCAGTATCTCCATTTCTCAGCTACCTCACCTCGGACTAGGATCATGTCAGTGTCGAGTACCCGATAGTTCAGGGGAAGGTGTGAGGAATCCAGTCATGGGCAATTATGGACTACCCTGCACATACAGAGACAGTCTCACTAAGCCCAGGCAGTCAGAGGTTGATTTTTGCCTTGAAGCAAGAGCATAGATATCCCTTATATACTCTAGCTAATTATGAGTGTTCTTCAGTGAGTATCTCTGGGCCCATGGATTGTTCTGAATGGTGAGTACTGTCAGTGCAACTCATGCCGATTTTGGTTACTTTGATAAAAATAATAATGAAAAAATGCTTACCTCTTAGAGCACACAAGTCACATGTTGTTGCTTCTATTTTCTGATTGGATGAGGAGGCTTTTCAAGGCAGGGACAGTGTATGTCTCTCTGTGTGTACAGCACCCAGCAGATTCCAGCAGAATATTATGGCCAATGCTACGAGATGAAATTGACATGGTGTTGGTTAGATCCATGAATCTTCCAATCAGAGAGAAGAGACGATACTATGTGACCCCTGCAAGTAACCAGTTATGAACTGCACAATGCACAGTTACCTTTGTGTTGACCCTCTCTATCTAAGTACCTCTATGGCATCTATCAGCAAAGAATGTGAGCGCTCCAGTGTAGCCTCCCACTCCTGCTGAGGTAGGGAAATGTTATCATCTCTATTTTACAGATGGGCAAACTGAGGCACAGAGAAATGTAAGGCCAGTAATTTCCAAGGTGATGAATGACTTTGGGTGCCCAACTTGCAACCCCTTTAAGGGGCCTGATTTTCATACAATGCTGAGCACCCACTTGCTGAAAATCAGGCTCTTTTGTGTGGTCGCAAGCTGGGCACTCAGAAATCACTAGTCACTTCCAAAACTCTTGGTGTAAGTGAAGTGCCCACGGTAGTACGGCGAACCTCAGACAGAGCTGGACCCAGCCCACCTGAGAGCCCTGCGGAGTCTTAACTCATCCCTCCTGCCAACTTACAGCAGGGCAAAACTGCAAATTACCTAGTCAAACAAATCTTTCCCAAACGTGCCCAGACTGAGAACTCGCCTTTCAGAAGCACTGAGCACTGCCTGAGCGCCGGAGAGGGCGGACACCAGGCACGAGAGGCGCTGGACTGGCAGTGATCTGGCTGGTAATTAGCTCTAATGCCTCCGGATGAAATTCACCCCAGGGCAGGGGGGTAGCAGGACGCCTGGCACCACTTCAATTCTGCGTCAGGCGGGGGTAGGGGGAGCTTGGGGGGTCACGGAGGGCAGCAGCTCCGGAACTCGCAGACCCCCGCCCCCCGGGAGCGGAGCTGTGGCGAGGAGGGGCCGGTGGTGCAGAGTCACTTTCCTGCCCGGCCCAGGCACTTTCCCCCGGGTCTCTCCCCTCACCTGCAGGCTCCAGCTCAGGGGCTGGTGTCAGCAGAGCCCGGGGCTGCCCCAAGGGCTGGTTCCAGCCCCCGGAGAAAGTCCCCCAGGCTGGGCACAGAGGGGCGCTAGGGAAGGGCTCTTCCCGCACACGTCCCGCGGAGCAGCAGCGGCTCAGCCTGGAAAGGAATCCGGACTCACAATGGAGGCAGCAGCAGCCTCTGACCCAGGAAGCTCAACCCTGATATCCTGAGTGGAGAAATACAGAGAGAGCCGCCTCCCCCGGCTTTGCAATAACCAGAGACCTCTAGCGACAAACTCTAGGGGCACCGGCTCCCTGCGCTCCCCCAGGGACAGAAACGCGGCGCAGGGTGACCGGCCCACAGTCCTGACCAGAGAGCCCACAGGCACAGCCCGGCTGGACCAGACCCCAGCGCCAGGTGGAGCCCCGTGTCCTGGCTCCGGCATTGGCAGAACCAGATGCTCCAGGAAGGTGCAAGAGCCCTGCAGTAACAGGCAGATGTGTGAAAACCTGTCCCCCCTCCAGTATTGGTCTCATCCTGGGCTCTAGCTAGAGATCAGCTCACTCCCTTCATTAGGGAGTTCAGTGTCCCTTCAGAAATGTTTGTTGTCGTTGATTATGGGACCTCTGGATAGTCTTGCTGTCCACAGAAATGTCCAATCCCTTTTGAATCTTGCTAAGTCTGTGGCTTTCAACCACTTCCTGTGGCAATGAGTTCCCTGGGTTAATTACATATCGTGTGAACAAGTTTTTCCTGTTAATTGGTTTTGAATTTCTCACCTTTTAATTTTGTGGCGCGTCCCTTGTTCTTAAGTTATAAGACTGGAAGAACAGAACTCCTGATCTCCCGTCTCTAGATCATTTATTATTTTATAGACTTTTACCCAGCCCCCTTTTATTCCTCTCCTTTCTAAGGTAACAATCCCAGTCTTTTCAGTCCATCTTCATATGAAGATTCTTCTGGGTCTTTGATCATTCTTCCTGTCCTTCTCTGAACCCTCCCCCCCCCCCCCCCCCGAATATTCTCTGTATTGTTCGTCATCCCATCCCTTATGCACGTTAACATCTTGTTAGCTTTTTTGGCCTCAGTTGTGCATTAAACCAAGCTTTTCATAGAACTACCCACAAAGGTCCCTTTCTTGGGTTGATGCAGTTCATTCAGAATTCTGATTTAGAAGAGTTTAGAATGTGTCCCTCCAATGTACATTACTTCACAATTGTCAGAAAGAACTTAATTGGCCATCATGTTGCCCATTCCCCTTGCTTAGTTAGGTCCCCAGAAACCTCCAGAGCAAAGAGATCAGAGACAGAGTCCCAGAGAAAGGTGTCACTTGATGCCATTCAGGAGCCCAGGCAGCCTCCTGTCAGGACTTGTGGTTTCTGTTCACAGCTCTGGAATGGGAGTGTTATCTAGTGGTTAAAGCAGGGAAGGCGATTAAAAATCAGAACTCCTGAGCTCTTTCCCTGGCTTTGGGAGGGGAGTATAGTCAAGCTCTTCCAGCAGTGGGTACAGTGAAGCACAAAGAATCAGCACATTCATTCTGAAGGGCGGAGTGGCTACATTTCTGCTCACTGGTATTAGGAACTTGGTTCTTCTCTGTGCTGTCGGAACTGCCTCATCTCTACAGTCAGAGGCGAAATGATGCTTGTTTGCCTTTTGGGGTAGAGGTAGGAAACCTTGCTCTCCAATAAGGGCTGGGAAGCACACAGCATCATTGATACCAGTGTGTGGAAGAGCTGAGATTTGAGCTCTCAGTCTCCTGGCTTCCAACCACGATCATGATGGGGTGACCAGGCAACATTCCTCCTGGGAAGAAATGGGGCTTCAGGTCCATGCCAAGAGACCTGCGATGCTTAGAGGGTCTCCAACGAATTCTGGGAGCTGCAACCCCACAGCATCCCTCTCTGCCCCTCTAGCTCCTGCAGTCCACCACAATCATTTGCCCTGTAAGTGTTCTCCTGTGTCTCCACCTTCCCTTGCCCCGACCATCTCCATCCCTGCTCCCTCAGTCCCTCTCTGCCTCATAATGATATGGTGGACAGCCGCTTTTCCTGCTGGCGGCCGGCTTCCACCCCACTGGGAACAATGGGAGACACTGGCCCTCTTTATTAGCTAAACATCCATAACCCCTGCAAGGGCTGGGGAAGTGGCAACCATCTTCACTGAGGGTAGCCAGTGGCTTCTGTTCCACTGAGAACAATGGGGAGGTGGTGAGCGGTCTGAAAGCAGGCAGCGCTCTGTGAGTTTGTGCTTAGTTATCCTTAGACAATGAGAAGGTTTAAAAAGACAAAGATGTGATATTGTGAGTCATCATAACTTCACAATTCTTCAGACAATCGCCAACACCCTGGAGCTAGGTTGGAGCCAATGCCCCTAGAGGGGAAAGGCCCCATGTCCCATTCCCCCGCCCAAGGGCAGACAGTTCCTCCACCCTGGGACTCGATTGGAGCCAGTGCCCCTTAGAGTGGGAAGTCCCTGTGTCCCATTCCCAAATCTCCTGTGCCATCTCCTGAAGAAATAAGGAAGCTGAAAAGAGAACAGCCCAGTGTGGTTAAATGCCAAGGTAGAAGAGTTTATTTGCGCTCAGCAGGAATCATTCACATAGTGTAAAATCAGCCTATGGGCAGCCAACAGAAAGGAACATAAACAATGAGGAGGGAATTAGGAGGGAGAAGAGGCAATCTGGGGAGTCAAAGACATAAAGACACATAACCAGAAATTCTTCACTAACCCCAGAAGTAGGAAGGCTGTGCAAGTCAGTAGGCCCATTAGACCTCCGTCCCTCAAAGCTTTCCACCCCTCTGAACAGATTGTCTTGTGTCCTATTTCCTATCCTGTTCCCTATTGCCGAGGCCCAACCTCTTCTCCCATTGCCTGATACCTCTCATTTCCTCTTCCTCTGTGTACAGGGGCAACTAGCCTGGCTCCTCCTCCTTATTCCCAGCTACTTTCCAAGGCTGTCAGGCTTGCCATGAAGCACCAAACACACCTGGAGTAGCAGCTAGCAGGCCAGAGGGAGAAACAGCCATGGGAGCAGCCAGCTGTCTGGACCAAAGGCCAGAGTTCCACGTGCCACACTTGGCTGTTCCATCACCTGGGTGAAACAGAAGCTATCTCAGAGGGCAAGGACATTGCCAGAAAGCTATGGGGTTTCTTTGCCTCAGGCTCCATCCCAGAGAGTGTTGTGGAGAAACCTACCCCAGGCTCTCTGTGCAGGTAGCAAAGATAAGGCACTGTCAGAGACTGAGGTGTCAAAAGAGGAGGTTTTGGAACAAACATCGTTTACACTACACTAGCGCTGCCTCCCAAACTCCTGAAGGATGTAGCTGAGCCAAAATATTTAAATATAATTTAAAACCATTCAAGTTACCTACTATAAAGGAGGGGCTGAAGGGTGTTGTATTAAAAAAGATGGTAGGGAAGAGGCAGAGATTACAGACCAGCTTCCATACCAGCTACATGGATTGAAACAGGCATTAAAGCAATCCAAACCTAGATGAGGACGATATGAGGGGATGTGACCAAAGGAACCTACTGGGATTCTCTAGAGCACCTCAGCAGAACAGTGGATGAAGAAGATCCAGGTGACATCCTTTATTCCGACTTCCAGAAAGCCATTGGCAAAGCTCCTCCAAGAAGCCATGAAGGGAACCAAGACGTTGTGGGGTGAGTGGTGACGTGTTGTTATGGATTGGATACTGGGAAGGGACAGGGCACAAAGAGCAGAGCTCAGTGGTCAGTTTTCCAACACAGAAGATTGGCAGTGGGCTGACAATGGGAAGCAGTGTGGTCTGACGAATGGAGCACTGGCCTAGGAGCCATCAAATGAAGGGTCTGCTCCTGACCTGCTCTGTGACCTTGGACAAGTCGTTTCCCCTCCTGTGTCTATTTGGATAATAAGCTCTATATACAGACAAGAATATCCAGAGTAAATACTAAACATCTCCAGACAGGTTTTGGAGAGGATATGAAGCCTCAGGCTTTGGAACTTAACGATTCAGGGTTAAGAGAAAACTTTTCCTGGAGACAGATAAGCCTATAACTGCTCACTGCAGAGCTTCTTCACTTTCCTCTGAAGCATCTGGGCTGGCTACTGTTGGAGGCTGGACTAGATGGACCATGATCTGATCCAGTCTGGCAATTCCTATATCCTCATGTTCTTTGGAGCAGGGCCTGTCTCTAACTATGTGTCAGCAGCCAGAACAAAGGGGCCTAATCTTGGTTGGGGTCTCTAGATGCTGATCTAATACCAATAACATATAATATGGAGTAGAGTTATATTATGAAGGTCTATCAGCTGCATTTGTACATGCAAACAGAGAGATGTTTAATAGATCTGACCCAAGTTAACCATTTGGAAAGAGGTTAATTAACATCCCTGATGAATGTGTAACAAACACCTCTTGTGGATCTGCCCATAAAGAATTATGAGGCTGGGGAGGGGAGATGTCTGTCATGCAAACAAACCGCAAGAACTGGGTAATCACCTTTGTGAGGGGTGTCAATGGCTGAGGATCACTAACCCAGGCATATCAAAAGAACTGAAACACTGACAAGGCTCTTGAAATACAGATCACAGCAGGGAAAGGCCCTGGGGGTTAAAGGAGATGGATGGAGGATAGCTGGGCTCTGACAAACAGAATGTCAGGTTTAGGCTAAGGCCTTGGCTACACTTGGGAATTCACAGTGCTGCTGTAGCGCTGTGAAGCACAAGTGTAGTCATGCCGCCAGCGCTGCGAGAGCTCTCTCCGAGGGGAGTAGCTTGCAGCGCTGCGAGCAAGCGTGCAGCACTGCAGGCGCTGATTACACTGGTGCTTTACAGCGCTGCACTCGCTGCGCGGGGGGGGGGGGGCATTTTCACACCCCTGAGCGCAGCAAGTTGTAGTGCTGTACAGCGCCAGTGTAGCCAAGGCCTTAGTGTGAATTTAAACCAGCATATATCTCTCACCATGTGGACAGCTACTCCAGTTAAAGCAGCTTTTTTCTGGTTTAGCTTATGTCGCTTGGGACAGGGTTAAAATAAGCTGAAAAAGTCACTCCTATACTGCAATAAAACTGTCCACATGGGGGTTTAACTGATATAATAGTAAAACTTTTATAACTGGTAAAACTTTCCTGTGTAAAGAAGAAAAGGATCACTGATGTCTAGAAATTTAACATATTTTCCTTTTAGTCTTCTGTAACTAAGCTGAGAGTACGTCATCTAGTGTAGTTTACAAGCAGTTTAAATCTAGATATGTCATGCAATTCGTTTCTTTGGGTTTACTAGAATAGTTTCTCTATTTTGAATATATCTGGTTTGTTTTTAAGGAGATAGGAGTAAGACTAAGTAAGGATGAGACTCTTTGGGTAATTTCACTCCGGACAACCCAAGAGAGCAAAAGTGTTCTATTCCCAGTCCTGCCACTGGCCAGCTGGGTGACCTCGGGCAAGTCCCTTACCCCTCTTTGGGTCTCTGGCCAGGTCTACACTATAAACTTACATCAGTAGAACTACATCGCTCAGGGGTGTGAAAAATCTTGTGGAGATGGATTAAATATGCCAAGGGGAGAAGCTCTCCCGTTGGCATAGTAGTGTCTTCACTGAAACTGCTGCAGTGCAACTGTGCTGCTGCAGCATTTTAAGTGTAGACCTGCCCTCTGTCCCCCTCCCCATTTGTCTGTCTTGTCCATTTAGCCTGGGAGCTCTTTGGGGCAGGCACTGTCTCTCAACATGTGTATGTGCAGCTCCTCCACAGTGGGGCCCTGATCTCAGTTAGGGACTCTAGCCTGGATTGTAATGGAAATAATAAACTGAGAATGCTGATGGCTGCCTAGAGCTCACCACTCGACTTGGGACAAAGGATAGGGACGAAGGGGACTCTGATGTGTCAGAACAAGGAACAGAGAGATGCTGACACAGCAAAGAGGAGATGAAGATGATAGGTAGGGTGTCCTGTGGTTCTGACTTAGAATTTGTGTTTAATATATTTATTACTGAAGGAACAGGGTGAGCAGCGAGGTGACAACATTTGCAGATGACACAAAAATATTTCAGTTTAGTCACATATAAAGGAGGCTGAGTGCAGAGGGATCTAGCAAAGCTGAGGCAATATGATGGCAGAGGGAATTCAGTGCAGATAAGTGTGAGGTAATGCACTGGAAAACAGCCTTCATATTTTTTAATGAAGATTCAATTTATCTAGGAAGTGCTTAGATACTACTGTGATGGGTGCTATCAAAACCCTACTATAGATAGATACGAGATATTTTTTATAACTTTCCATTCACTTGATTAGGGAGTGCTGCTTAAAAATTAATGGCACTACATGGCCAATGAAAAGGAACAAGATGAACTACTCATACACAATGCTAGTAACATCTCAGGAAAAAGGCCTACAAGTCTTGGTGGACAACTGAATGAAAAGCTCTGCACGATGTGCAGCAGTGGGTAACAAAGAAACACACACACACACAAGACATATAAACAGTTGGATAGAAAATAATACTGAGAATATTCTAATGCCACTATATAAATCAATGGCGTGTGTAGTTCTGGTCACCCCATCTCAGAGAGGACATAGGAGAAACGGAAGGTATTCAGAGATGGGTGACAAGAATAATTACAGGCCTGGAAGAGACTTTTGTATGATGAGAGACTGAAAAGATTGGAACTGTGTCAGAGAAGAGATTAATGAGAAGACATAGTAGAGGTGTATAAAACAATAAATGGGATAGAGAAGATGCTCCTATTTACCCTCTCTCTCCATACAAGAAAAAGGGCACAGACAATGAAACTGAGACATAAAATTTAAAACTGATAGACATGCTATTCTACACAATGCATAAATAACCTGTGGAAATCTCTGCCACAGGGTGTATGGAGCAAACAGTAGCATTGACATTAGACATTGATGTGAAGAACAGAAATACCATCCCTAGTTACAATGGCTAGGAGGAACATTTATAAGGGGTGTTTATGTAAAGAGCAGAAGCCAGCCACCCATTTCCTGGATAGATGCAGCAGCTTTCCCCCATGAGTAGGCTACTAGAAAACTTTTCATTAGGGGAGTTTCACACCTTCCCTTGAGGGAGGTGGTAATAGCCACTTCTGGAGACAGGTGATGGCAGTAGAAGGACAATTGCTCTGATCCTATGGATGAGAGACCATTCTAGAGTGCTGTGTCTAGTTCCGGTGTCCACACTTTAAAAAGGCTGTTGCAAAATTGGAGAGGATTCAGAGAAGGGCTACACAGAATGATTTGTAACATGCCTTACAGTGAGAGAAAACTTACGGAGCTCTAGTTATTGAACGGTAGATTAAGAGGGGATCTAATCACAGTCTGTAGGTATCTAGATGAGGATCATATTGCTGATACCAGAGGGCTCTTTACTCTAGCAAAGTTCCAGTGGCTGGGAGCTGAAGTCAGCAGTGTTCAAACTGAAAATAAGAGGTAAGATTTACGGGATTGTAGTGAACCCTGGGAACAGATCCCAAAGGCTGCGGTGGATTCTCCATAACCTGGAGCATTTAAACTGAGTTTGGACTCCTCTTTCTAAGACACACTTTCTCAGTCAACCACAAGTTACTGGGCTGGACGCAGGAGTTACTGGGTGAGATTCTCAGGCATGTGATGTGCAGGAAGTCAGACTAGATGATCTAATGGTCCCTTCTGTTCTGAACATCTATGCAATCTCTGTGGTCGTTCCTAATCTCCAGAAGACAAATCCCCACCATGCAGACAGCTCCCCACAGTGGAGCCCACACTGATCCCTGCATGATCCTCAAACGTCCAGCTGTTCAGAATGTTTGGGTAGGGAAGGTCAGTAGCGGGTTTTCGCCCTTGTGGATTTTCTCATGTCTCTTGTGGTGGGAGCTGTGGCTGAAGCCCTTCCCACAGAAGGTGCAGATGTAGGGCTTCTCGCCCGTGTGGATGCGCTGGTGCTGGGTCAGGGTGGACTTGTCAGTGAAGCTTTTCCCACAGTCAGAGCACGTGTAGGGTTTCTCCCCGGTGTGGATGCGCTGGTGCCGGAAGAGGTTGGAGCTGACACTGAAGCTCTTCCCACAGTCAGTACATTTGAAGGGCTTCTCGCCAGTGTGGATCCTCATGTGCTTGATGAGATCAGCATTCTGGCTGAAGCTCTGCCAGCACTCGGTGCACGTGTTCAGCACCTCCACCTTCCTCCTGGCCTTGGCCTTTCCCACGGCACCCTCACGCTGCTGCGGTGACGAGCACTTGCCTGGCCTCTTGCCCATCAGGTGCCGCAAGTGCTTCTTCTTGTGGGAGCTGCGGCTGAAGCTCTTCCCACAGTCAATACACTTGTAGGGCTTCTCACCCGTGTGGACACGCTGGTGTTGGGTTAGGTTGGACTTGTCGCTGAAGCTCTTCCCGCAGTCAGGGCAGGCGTAGGGCTTCTCGCCCGTGTGGATGCGCTGGTGCCGGCTGAGGCTGGAGCTGACGCCGAAACATTTCCCACAGTCAGGGCATTTGTAGGGCTTCTCATCTGTGTGGGTTCTACGATGGTTGATGAGGCTGGAGTTCTGGGTAAAGCTTTTCCCACACTCGATGCAGATGTTGGGGCTCTCCTCCGTCTGGGTTCCCTGGTGCACCACAAAATCCTTTCGCTTCTTAATTCCTTGGATGAGTTTCACCGGTCTCTTCTCCATGGGCTCTGGCTCCTCTGGCCTGCACTGGCTCTCACAGGGTTTGTTCTGCTCAGGGCTCTGGCTCACAGTCCTCTTGGATTTCCTGGGTGACATCTTCAGCGTATTGGCTTCCCTGGATAATGATTCAGCTCCTTACAGTCAGTTGTACCCCATTGTGAGCTGCAAAATCAAAACAACTCTTCAATTAATTTCTTTAAGAATGTATTAGTATTTGTGGAGCATCCATCAGAAATACCCACTCAGAGAATATTAAATTCTTAGTCCCTTTATTACGGTGCAAAGCCATCACCTAGCACCAAGACTAAACCTAATGAGACATTTTTAACACCCCAGTAATAGATTCTCTGACTCAAACACTAGAAAAGAGCATAATCCAAGGAGCTGCTTTGGGGGATCCCTCTGACCGTGTCCCCAGGGCAACACATTCCCCCAGCAGCAGGGGGAATAGGCAGAGGCAGGAACTGGCTTTTCCGCTCTTTGCTCCTCACCTTGTCCCAGGAAAGTCAATCTGCCCCGGGGGGCTGCAGGGAATGGGGCTGGGCAGGGCTGGGAGCCAGGAACCTCCTTCCCCACTGATTGCTCCTGCTGCCGCTGCCAGTCTCTATCCCTGTCTCCCTCCGGCCCCCTCTCCTCCCCTCCGCTCTCCCGGAGCTGGCTCGGCTCCTGCAGGCGCTCAGGAGAGCAGAGCCTGGGGGAAGGAGGGGGGGTCAAGGAGAGCAGCAGCTCTGGGACTCGCAGACCCCCGCCCCCCCGGGAGCAGAGCTGGGGCGGTTGGTGTAGAGTCACTTTCCTGCCCGGCCCCAGCCCTTTCCCCCGGGTCTCTCCCCTCACCTGCAGGCTCCGGCTCAGGGGCTGGTGTCGGCAGAGCCCGGGGCTGCCTCAGGGGCTGGTTCCAGCCCCCGGAGAAAGTCCCCCCGGCTGGGCACAGAGCGGCGCTGGGGAAGGGCTCTCCCCGCACACACCCCGCGGAGCAGCAGCGGCTCAGCCCCGGCTCCCGGCTCACAATGGAGGTGGCGGCAGAGTCTGACCCAGGAAGCTCAACCCCCGATGTGCTGAGCAGAGAGGCAGAGAGCAGCCGCCTCCCTCCCTTAGCAACAACCAGGGCCCTCTAGCGACAACATTTAATGAAAACCCTTTCCCTGCGCTCCCCACCGGCACAGAAATGCGTCACGAGGGGATGCGGCCAGAATCCTTCTCTCCATCCTGAGCACAGAGAAACCTCCAGAGCAAATGGACCGGAGACACAGCCGCAGAGAAACCTGCCCCTGCTGCCAGCCAGGGATTCTGAGAGCCCCTGGGGCCTTTATTTCAAGGATGCCTCAGAAAATTCCCTACTGGAGTTCCTAGGGTGACCAGACAGCAAGTGTGAAAAATCGGGACAGGGAGTGGGGGGTAATAGGAACCTATATAAGAAAAAGACCCCAAAATCGGGACTGTCCCTATAAAATCGGTACATCTGGTCACCCTAGGAGTTCCTGGACTCTCCTCCTTCCTGTCCCCACCCCTTGTGTTCATCATGGGTAGGCATGCCATGCCAAGCCATCTCTTTGCTGGTCTCTTCCACCCAAATCAATTGGGCCAAGAACTCTGGCCTGATGGTCTGGGATGGGAGGCAGGAGGGATCCCTCCCACCTGCTCTCCGTGCGAGGTGTGTGTGGTGGGGCAAGGTGCACTAGTTCATGTTAGGGTAGTCACTCATGCATACTTGGAATACTGGATATTCTGGTACCTCCAAGGCCTGGTAAGGCCTATTAGATACTGGGTTGCAGGGGGCAGCCCATGGGTAGGCAGAGGCAGCAGGTCCAAACCCCTTTGCCTGTGATGAGTGGTTTATACTGCAGTCTGCCCCAGGGAACGGGGGCTAGATGGAGACTGGGCAGTAGCCAAGACTGAGGCAAAGTGGGGATAGTGGGTGGGGGTTACCCTGGGAGGGGGAGCCTCAGAGCTGTGAGGGGTTATTGCCAGGGGGCAACACCCCAGACAACAGGGCACTGGGTCCGGGAGGGACACAGGGGCCAAGTGGTAGCTGACACTGGCCTGCAGAGGGCACTCCAAGGCTGGAAATGAGCTAATTCCCAAGACGACCAGCAGGAGGCACCGCAGCAGTGAGTCCCACACCTTTACACCACCTTATCGTCCATTCATCCAATCCATACTTCTTTAACTTGCTGGCAAGAATACTGTGGGAGACCGTATCAAAAGCTTTGCTAAAATCAAGATATATCATATCCACCGCTTTCCCCATATTCACAGAGCCAGTTATCTCATCATAGAAGGCAATCAGGTTGGTCAGGCATGACTTGCCCTTGGTGAATCCATGTTGACTGTTCCTGATCACCTTCCTCTCCTCCAGGTGCTTCAAAATGGATTCCTTGGGGATCTGCTTCATGATTTTGCCGGGGACTGAAGTGAGGTCTGTAGTTCCCCGGGTTCTCTTTCTTCCCTTTTTAAAATATGGGCTCTATATTTGCTTTTTTCCAGTTGTCCGGGACCTCCCCCAATCACCACGAATTTTCAAAGATAATAGCCAATGGCTCTGCAATCACATCAGCCAACTCCCTCAGCATCCATGGATGCATTAGATCTGGACCCATGGACTTGTGCATGTCCAGCTTTTCTAAATAGTCCTTAACCTATTCTTTCACCACTGAGGGCTGCTCATCTCCTCCCCATGTTGTGTTGCCCAGTGCAGCAGCAAAGGGAGGGGATGGACCCGACAGCACTCAGCCAGTGTATGGGGCTGCCCACCCTCCAACTGACGGCAGCCTTGCCTCATGCTTCTTTCACTTTTCTTGAGCAGGTCCTGTGGGAGAGTGCCTCCTGTCCATCTCTCACCCCAGGCCCTCTGGAACTCATCGTACCCGACTCCCAACAGCCTCACCGGCTGCTCCCAACATGTCACCTGAGTCGGCTGCATGACATTCAGCCAGTCCATGTCCGAACCACACCCAGAAAATACCTGTACATGTTCATGTGTCACACCCTCAACTTTCTCACCTGCCTGTCCCACCCCAACACCACATGGTGGGACCTGCTGCTGCTTGAGGAGCGGGAGGAACGCCAGCCTCTACTCTCCTATGGTTCCATAGCCCACCAGGGATATTAGTTGGCAGCCCCTCCATGGAGCCATAAGCACAGGCATGTACCTGGCGTGGTTCATGAACTCACCTAATTCCTGTCCCTTCTGCAGAGACGGAGACCCTGGCGCACATCTATGTAAGATGCATCAAGGTGCTTTTCCTCTTCCAGAACCTCTTACTAAGGTTCTGACTGCACTTCCCTGCGCATCCTAATTCATTCACACCCCTCTGCAGCCCCCCAAAGTCATGAGATCTTGTCAACCTCCTTCTGGCACTGGCCAAGACAGCCATCCATCACTCCAGAAGGAGGACTCTGGACCAAGGGTTCTCTGTGACTGAGAAGCCTAATTCCACTCCCTCATCTGATCATGCTGCAGGGCAGAGTTCCTCTGGGCACTGTCCACTAACTCCTTAGACACCTTTGAAGCAGTGGGTGCTGTCAGGGATTCTCTGCTCAGTTTCCCTTTCTGGATCCCTCATTTCCAACCTTTAATCTTCACTCCTGTTCCTACTTTTTCATTTGTTGTCCCCAGAATTCACTTGTGGCCTGGGTCCAATGACTGGGCCTAGACCTGTCTGCCCCAGCACTCTTAGTACCTGTTGTGCCAAGGAGATGCAGGCCAATGCCTATAAGGATACCACAATTGATAACTGGATTGCTGGCAGGGGTTGTTCTGTGTAAATAGTCATAGAAATAACCACTTTCTTCTAACACTAAATTGTAATGTTGGAATAATGGAAGCAGAATTAACCCTGGAGCTACTCTGCATCTATCTGTCTCACTGCAGAGCTTCTGCCCAGAGCCCTTCCCAGCCCCCTCCTGCTGCAGTCCATGACCCGCAAATGGCCTTGGTGGGTGGGTTGGACATTTCTTGTGAGATCTTCAGATCAGATCTGCTACAAGTCAACCTCTTAGCCAGAAATTCTGGCATTGTTTGCTCTCTGGGTACTGTCTGTCTCCAACTCCGTGGGGCTGGCAGACCTGCAGCTCTATGGGGCTACACAGTGTGGGAATGTGGGGGAAGCGGCAAAAGAGCAGATGAGAAACCTATTTAGCAGGAGCTGTCCTCACAGACTCATAGACTTTAAGGTCAGAAGGGACCATTATGATCATCTAGTCTGACCTCCTGCATGATGCAGGCTACAAAAGCTGACCCACCCACTTTCCCTTAACTCAGCTGTTGAAGTCCCCAGATCGTGATTTAAAGACTTCAAGTCGCAGAGAATCCTCCAGCAAGCGACCCCTGCCCCATGCTGCGGAGGAAGGCGAAAAACCTCCAGGGCCTCTGCCAATCTACCCTGGAGGAAAATTCCTTCCCGACCCCAAATATGGCGATCAGTAGAAACCCGAGCATGCAGGCAAGATTCTCCAGCCAGACCCTCATTGACCATTGATCCAGGTCCTGAGACTTGCAAAGATGTACTGAGTAGGGGGATTCACAGAGTGTGATTAGGGAGAATTGATCAGGGAGGGCACTCATTAATTATTGCGAGGGGGTAGGAGAGTTAATTGCTATCAGGGAGCTGAATGATTTTAGGGAAGCAGCAGAGAATTGATCTTTAGAAGGGAGAATTGATAATGTCTGAGCAGGGGAATATAGAGTAGATATCTCAGAAAAGAGATACAAGAACAATTCAACCTTAGGAAAACTTGCCTTGCAGTGAGAGACCAAAGTAAGGCCTGGTCTACACATAAAATGTAGGTCAACATAGCTACGTCCCTCAGAGGTGTGAAAAATCCACAACCGTGAGCAGCTGCTTAGCTTTGCCAACCTAACTACAGATGTAGACTCAGCTAGGTTGATGGAAGATGCTACTGTCAATCTAACTACCATCACTCAGGGAGGTGGTTGTCCTACAGCACCGAAAAAAATACTTCCATAGCCTGCATCTGCATTACAGTGTAATGCTGGCATGGCTAAGGCACTGTAGCTATGCTGTTATTGTCCATATAGTGTAGACAAGGCCTTAAGGAACTAAATCTATTTAGCACCGTGTTGCCACCTCTGGTGATTTTGCCATCCACAATAGTAAATGCTTTTTAATGTTCTGTGTGATCGCAGACACTTACTGGTGTCAAACATGTATGTTTGCCTGATTCAATCCTGAACCATCTATCTACAGGGTTGTTGAGGTTTATGGGTTAAGCAGGAGCTAGTGCACCTCAAAACTAGGACAAAAACTTCAGAGGTGGAATCCTGCTCATGGCGTCAATTACATAGCTTCAATTGTCTCCCAAAGGGCCATGTTTCTATCCAGCTACTTTCTTACTCTCCAAGGCTTTAGCTCATGAGTTATTGCACATGATGGAAACCTCTCTGAAAGTTAAATCTGCTGGGGAAGAATGGCAGCTTTTCTCAGCTAAATGCTCAAAGTGTTTGCAGGGTTTCAGCCAGAGTGTTCTCAGCTTACTCACAAAGTTGTTGGGTCAAGTCCAGCTTTCTCCAGCACACACAAACAAGCACAGCTAGACGAGAAGGCAGGAGAGAGAAATACAAGAATTGATATTCCATTTCTGGTCCAGTGGAAGGTGCGTGGTACAGAGATGCCAACTTTTGTACAGATCCATGTGTGATGTTTTAGGCAAATTATTTAATGAGCTAATTTGCATATATATATATATATATATATATATATATATAAAATTACTACTCCTGATTGGCAAAGTATTGTGTATAGCCCATTATTTTTGTTACCTCAGTTCGGTCCCTTTGTTCCTCTTATCCACCTGTTATATGCTAAGCTCTTTGGGACAGGGACTGTCACTAGCTGTATGTTTGTACACCACCCGGCTCAGTGGAGATCGGACCTGGATGAGGCTTCTAGGCTCTATCGTAGTCTAAATGTTAAATAAATAATGTAACTGTAAACTTATGAGAGGTACCCATGCAACCTTCACCCTGCCCCTTGTGCAGGTGCATTATAATACATTCTGTCACTGCATGATCACAGACTGTGTTTTCCCTCAGGAGGATTTGGGCTGAGGCCATGCAGATCCATGGCCTGGATTTCTTCTTGAGCTAATGGAGCAACTGGTAGCAGAAGCAGGCTGCTAGGCATCCCAAGTTTAGCCTCCACTGTGATCCACAAACCTCACTCCACTTCCTGCAAGCACCGCAACTTACCCCTTCTAAGTTTTCAGGGTAAAAGTTCCCTAGGTGCCTATGTTTCTGTCTCTGAGCATTCACACTGCTGCCTGCCTCTAGGCACTTATCTCCACCTAAGGCCCAGAACAATCCATGAACTGGGGAAGACAGGTGAGTGAACACCTATCTTGCCTGTAGGGCCAGGTCTGGTAGGTGTGCTCAGAGGCCACCTACCAGACCGGGAACCATTCAAAATGTGGACATCCAGCTTGAAACCCCTTAACCCAGTGGTTAGAGGACTCAACTGGGATGTGGGAGACCCAGGTTCACTTACCCTCTCTGCCTGTGGGGGGGAAATAATTTGAACAAGGGTCTCCCAGGTAATAACTATGGTCCTGGCACTAGCATTTGGTGCAGCAGCATAAAATGATGTCCTGGAGAGAGGAGCAGACAAGAAGAGGGCAGCTTGAGTGGGGAGGAGGCTCAGGATCTACCAGAAAAAAGGCAGAGAAGGCGCCGAAAAGAGGATGTGTTGGGTAAAAATGGAATTTGCTGGGGAGGGGAAAGCTAGCCCTCGAAGGGCTGTGTGCAAGGAGCCTGGTGGTGAGGGACACAGAGCGTATGATCAGTGAGGTTGCCCATTGGGACACTGACAGAGGGAATATACTTTAGTGCCTAGGTGTGGATCGCTGGGTGAGAAGCTGACCTTCGTTGGAAAGAAATGCAGTCATCAAAGGAGCATCACAAGCTGCAGAGAGGCAAAGGTGGGACAGCTGGGGTGAAGCTGGACTTTGCAGCCAGAGAGAGGAGGAACTGATTCCCTCCCAGGGTCACACAGCATGTTGTTGAAAAACTTATTTTATTGTGAATGGTGATTTACAGTTTAACATTTTCCTAACTGAATATTTGATGTTATTTTCTATTCGATTGTTTTGCCTTTATAAAGTTTAAAAAGTAATGTTATCTCCGTGGTGTTGTTTTGCCTCCACCTTTCTTCACAGTAGGCATATCCTAGCCGAACTCTGGGTCACAGCACCTACCTCTCAGGAAAGTGCTTACCACTGAGCTATGGGATATTCTGGTGTGGGCTCCCTCAATTTCTCCTGTTCCACTGTGTATAAATAATGAGTCATGGGGCCATAGAGAGACAGAGAATGACTTTGTAGCCTGGCGTTTTTGAGGTGGGTGACCCAGGCTCAAGTCCCCTTGCTCCTTTGTGAATCCACGCTTTATCCTCTACGTGGATCACCTTCTAAAGAGAGATGCAACATACACTGTGCCAATGGGTTATATAATTATTTGTGATACAACAGTGGAATGTTGAGAATCAGGGCTCCCGGGTTTGGCAGAAAAATGTGTTCAGAACTGGGGTTACAGACAGGTAGCCAAGTACATAGATATGGCATATGTATTCTGAAAGACATCACTGGTAAAGGTATGAAACTTGGATCTGGCATTGTAGGGATCTCGGATCTATTTCCAGGTAGAGACCTAGCTTAGTCAGTCAGGTTGTGAACTACAGAAATAATAATATGACTCTGCAACCGAAATGAGCATAGAATTTAGTCACCTGGCTCACAAGTGTATCTTCTCCTAGGCCAAGTGGTGTTTTGTGTGCAAGTCCCACTCATGCATATCATGCATAGGGTGACCAGATGTCCCGATTTTATAGGAACAGTCCTGATTTTTGGGTCTTTTTCTTATATAGGCTCCTATTACCCCCCCCCCCCATCCCGATTTTTCACATTTGCTGTCTGGTCACCCTAATCATGCATAAGATTTTATTTGAGACGCAGGAAGGCCTGCCAGGGCTGTAAACGCATGAGTTGGCAGGTTGGGGCAACTTGTCCACTTCAGGCCAAACTCTAAAGACAGAGAGTCATAAAACACCCCATGATTGGGACTAACCTGCACAGCTTCTGCAAAGCAAAAATCATGTCTCCCTGATCTAGAGGCATGCTTTGATCATTTATTAACAAAAACTAATATACAAACTGGTTCTCATTTATCTAATTTATTTAGACTTTCAAAAAAACCTTTTGACAAAGTCCCTCAGCAGAGGCTCTTAAGGCAGCCAAGTAGTCACAGGATGAACAAAAAATATACTGTTATGGATTGGAAACTGTCTAAGAGGCAGAAAACAAAAAGGATAAATAGTAATTTTTTCAATATGGAAGGAGGTTAAAAGTGGGGTGCCTTCAGAGTCCTGTATTAGGACTAGTTAAGGTGACCAGATAGCAAGTGTGAAAAATCAGGACAGGGGAGTAGTAATGGGCATGTGGGGTGTTAAATAGGATCCTACATAAGACAAAGCCTGTAATAATGAGGACAGTCCTGATAAAATTGGGATATCTGGTCACAGTTTGACTTTTGTATTTGTGGGGGGCAGCTTCAGTCAGGTCAATGGGGCTGTGCTTGGGGGTGAGGGGGGGGTAAATTCCACACTTGCCCGAGGCTTGGAGTTTTGGGGACAACCATCCAAACTATGCCCATGCCTAGAGACAGTGTTTAATATGAAAACTGAGGTGGCAAAATTTGCAGAGAATACAGCAGTACTTTGTGTATAAAGAAGGCTGAGTTACTTCACAGGGGACCTAACAATGTTAGATGAACTAGACAACATGACAGCAGATGGAATTCAGTGCAGGTAAATGCATCACAATGCACTTTGAGCCATATCATGCCATCAGTTTAAAATCAGATTTAATTTTCCTGGGAAGTGTTTAAATACTATGAAAAAACCTTATGATTGACAGAGGTCAGCTGAGATTTTTCAAAACCATCCAAAGGGATTTAGACACCCAGCTCTGGAAATTGGGGGTAAAATTTTCAAAAGTGCCTAAGGGCTAGATTTTTAAAGTTATTTAGGCATCTAAAGGGATTTTCACAATTGCCTACATGCCTAACACCCATTGATTTGAGGGGGTATTTCAATGGGAGTTAGGCACTTAAGCACTTTTGAAAATCCCACTAGATACCTATCTGCATGTCTAGGTGCCTAAAGACCTTTGAAAATCTGGCCTTAAGTGATGTAGAACAACTTTTCTTTGACTTTTAGTGGGAATTAGGCTCCTAAGTGCTTAAGTCAACTTTGAAAATGAGACTTAGATGTTGCAATGCTGAGCAGAACAATGCCTAAATACCATTACAAATCACTTAGGAGCTTTTGAAAACTACACCCAGGGCATCCAAACTCCTTAGGCTGCTTTGAAAGTCTCGGCCAATATAGGTATATATTTAATCTACCTCTTCACTTCAAAGAGAGAGTTCTGCTTGGAAGTTGCTGGCACCATGTGGCCCATTAAAAGGGACAATATCATCTACTCATACACACAGCTAGGATCTAAATTAAGTGCAACAACTAAGGAAAGAGATGCAGGAGTCATACTAGACACATCAGTGAAAACCTCTCGACAATGCGCAATAGTGGATAAAAAATAAAGTATGGATAAACATTTGGTTAGAAAATAATACTGAATATTCTAATGCCACTATATAAATTGATGGGACACCCAAACCAGGAATACTGCATTCAGATCTGGTCATCCCATCTCAAAAAGATATAGTAGAATTAGAGGGGGTTCAGAGACAGGAGACAACAATTGTTAGAGGGCAGGAGAGACTTCTGTATGGGAAGAGGATGAAAAGACTGTAACTATTTAGTCTAGAGAGATGATGAAAAAGAGGGCACGTGATTTAGGTGTATAAACAGCAGAGAGAAAGTACCAGTAAATTGGGTTCCCCACTCGCCCTCTCTCATAGTACAAGAAAAAGGAGATGCCCAGTGAAATAATGGGTACTAATTTAAAACTGACAACAAGAAATACTATTTACACAATGCATGTTGAACTCACCCGCCACAAGGTGTTATGGAGAACAAGAGTAGGATTCCAAAAAAAGGGAATTAGACACATCTATGGGAATGATAAAAAATATCATCAACAGTTACCATGGCTAGGATAAAGGTTTCTAAGGGATCTTTATATTGAGGACATAAGCCAACCAATTAACAGCCTGGGAACAGGCAGCCACTTTCCCCCCATGGACATGTTATTGCAAAATTGTCCCTTATAGGAGTTTCACACCTTCCTTTGAGGTATGTGGTTAATAGCCACTTTTGGAAATGGTACTGGAGAAGGTTGACTGCCGGACTGATGACATGTAGCAGTTCCTACTCTCCAGGTAGCAGTGCTCACTTTCTCTCTCTCTCTATAATTCACACCAATCTGCCTTCTGGCTCTTTAGTATGCACACCGTTCTTTAGAACGTTTGAGTGGGGTAGGGCCACAATGGCAGGAAGGACACCGAGTTCCTTCCCTTGTGGATTTTTTCATGTCTTTTGTGGTGGGAGCTATGACTAAAGCTTTTCCCACAATAAGTGCATATATAGGGTTTCTCTCCTGTGTGGATCCGGTAGTGCTGGGTCAGAGTAGATTTGTCAGTGAAGCTTTTCCCACAGTCAGAGCACGTGTAGGGTTTCTCTCCTGTGTGGATCCTCTGGTGTCTGATCAGGTTTGAGCTGACATTGAATCTTTTTCCACAGTCGGGACACTCATAGGGTTTCTCTCCTGTGTGGATCCTCATGTGTTTGACCAGGTCCGAGTTCTGGCTGAAGCTTTGCCAGCATTCAGCACAAGTGTTGGGGATCTCAACGGTTGAGGTTCTCTTCTTTGATGCTTTGGTTTCTTTAACCTTCCCAACAGTAGTGCTTTCCCGGTGGGTGCATTTACCTTGCCTCTTCCCTGGAGGGCTCCTCAGATGCCTCTTGTGGTGGGAGCTGCGGCTGAAGCTCTTCCCACAGTCTATGCATTTATAGGGCTTCTCACCTGTATGGACGCGCTGATGCTGGGTCAGGGTCGACTTGTCCGTGAAGTTTTTCCCACAGTCGGGGCAGTTATAGGGTTTCTCTCCTGTGTGGGTTCTCTGGTGTCGGATGAGGTTTGAGCTGACGCTGAAGCTTTTCCCGCAGTCAATGCATTTATAGGGTTTCTCCCCTGTGTGGATTCGCCGATGGTTAATAAGGTCTGAGCTCTGAAGGAAGCTTTTCCCGCACTCAATGCAGATGTTGGGCCTCTCCCCCATGAATGTTCTCCGGCGGACGATGGTGCCTTTGCGCTTCCTCACACCTCGCCCACCATGAGCAGATTTACTTTCCTCTGGAGTGTTTTGCTGCTGTGTTTCTGATTCGCCTGGACTCCTAGGGGATTTTTCCTGCTCAGGGCTCTCAGAAACATTGCCTTTGGATCTTGTCAGAGACATCTTGTATGGTTCCTCCATCTCAGACTCTTCTCCTTCTTGTCACTCACAGCTGGGATAGAGAGAGAATCCAGAGATGAGTCATTGCCTGTGCTGGCGGGGGGGAAAGGGAACCTCAGAAGGGGAACAGAAAATCAACACCCATTGACAGAATATCTTTGAATTTACTACAATAAAAAACCCTCACCTTTCATGAGCCCTAAATTCATGACAACATCATGGTCCTAGCAAAGCCACTACACTGTCCCTCTTCCAATACTCTCCTTTGCCATCATCCCTATAAACATCTTAGTAATGGTGAGCTATGACCACTCTTTATCACACTGATCACAATTGCCTAACTGTTCCTTTGTGCTTCCCATCAATTTGTTGCATTTGATTGTATAAGCTGTTAGGAGCAGCAACTGTCTATTTGTACAATGCTCAGCACAACAGCACTGGATTCTAGGCTCTCCCGCAGGACAAATAATAATGCTACAAGGTGTGGGTGCTCAGCACCTCCGAAAATCAGCCCTTCTATTTACCGAGGGGAACATTTTAAGCACTGAAATAAATTACCTAGGGAGGTTGAAGAATCTCTGTCATTGGAGGTTTTTAAGAACAGGTTAGACAAATACCTGTCAGGGATGGTGTATATAATACTTAGTCCTGCCTCAGTGCAGGGGACTGGACTAGATGACCTCTCAAGGTCCCTCCCACCCCACATTTCTACGATTTTCCAGTGGGCCTAACTCCAACTTGCAAAAGCATTTAAGGGACAGATTTTCAAAGGTATTTAGGAGCCTAAAGATGCCAATAGATGCCTTTGAAAAGCTCCCTGGGGGCATAAACAGGTTAGATGCCTAACTCCCATTGAAAGGCTCCTAAATGCCTATGGTGCTTTTGAAAATTGTATCCATTCTTTAGATATTAAAAATAAACTGATGTAATATCATCACCAAAATGCACCCATGCCTTACTGAGTCATCCCCTGAACTCATTACAGTTCCACTTGTTCCTTCTGTCCCCCACTGCTTCTGCCATGATCCTCATTTGTGTCAGGTCTGAACATTGGACCCAATCCTGCATTCAATTAAGCAGGCGAAAAACTTAACTTATAGGATTGATGATGTTATTTTCATGAGCAATTATTTACATACAAAAATGTTTGCAAGATTGGGCAAATAGGTTGACCTGGGTAATGTATTACCCAGTTGGTAATAGAATGGAACAATGGAATGAATACAGGACCCACTCAATAAAAAATTAGAAGATGGTAACATAATGCCAATCAACATGGTTTTATGGAAAACAGATCTTGTCAAACAAGCTTGATATTTTTGAGGAGATTACAAGTTGGGTGATAAAGGAAGTCATTATAAAGTCATTGCTTGTAAAGACTCAAAAATTATTAAAGTAGTAAAAATGATAATGATAGGTCAGTATTGTAGAGCAAATGGGAGCTCTTGGTAAGATGAGCTCATCTGAAACACATTTGTTTTAATACAGTCAAAGGTAAGGTTATACATCTAAGAACAAATGTAGGTCATGCTTACAGAATGAGGGACTGTACCCTGGAAAGCAGTAACTCTGAAAAGGACTTTGGGGTCATGGTGGAACCCAGCTAAACATGAGCTCCCAGTGTGATGCTGTGGCTAAGAGATCCAATATGATCCCTGGACGTATGAGCAGGGGAATATAGAGTAGGGAGGTGGTATATTGTCTGTATAAACCATTGGTGAAATCATTAGAAGAATTCTGTATCTGATTCTGGTATCCACACTTTTTAAAAGGCTATTGGGAAACTGGAGAATTCAGAGGAGAATGATTTGAGGCCTGGAAAACCTGACTTCAGAAACAATCTATTTAACACATCCAAAAGAAGATTAAGTGGCAATGTGATCACTGTCTTTAAGTATCTACAAAGGAAGACATTTTTGATAGAGTAAGAATCTTTCATTTAGCAAATAAAGACAGAACAAGATCCAATGGCTATAAGCTGGAGCTAGACAAACTCAGGGGAAAAGGTGGAAATTTTTAACACTGAGGATAATTAATCCTTGGAACAGCTCATTGGATGGATGTGGTGAATTCTCCATCACTTGGAGTCTTTCAGCTAAGATCGGATGTCTCACTAAAAGCTCTGCTCTAGCTCAGCCACAAGGTATTGGGCTTGATGCAGGAAACACTAGGTGAAACTCTCTGACCTGTGTTTTGAAAGAGATCAGCCTAGATGATCAAAATGGTCCCTTCTGGCCGTAGAATATATGAATTTGCTGTGGACTATATACATACACTTCTTTCTGCAAAAAGCCCAGGCTACTTTTGTGTGCCTGAAAAGAATAATAATAATCATAAAAAGCAGAATCAAAGGAGCAGGTTTGGGGGATACTCATTGGCATTGTTAGGAGCTGGCTTTCTCTCTCTGCTCCTTGCCCTGTTCCCAGGAAAATGAATCTGCCCAGGGATGCTTCAGGAAAGGGATCTAGGCAGGTCTGGGTGCTGGGAACCTCCCCTCACCCACCTTTGGTAGGCTGTCTCTATTGCCAGAAGAAGGGGTTTGTTTTAGGTTTTTACACGATAACAAATGACAGCCAATTCTTGGTAAAATGCCAGTGGAGACAGGGTGCAGCCAGATTTTTACCACACTATAGCTTGTTGGGGTCAACACTCCTGGGTTTGTCCTTGCTTAGCTACATCATGGTAAAAATTAGAGTAATTTCTCCACTAAGATTTTACAGCAGGAATCTTCCGCTGTAAAAATACCCCCTATGTTGGCAGCAAAGCCACAGCCTCAGACGGTCTATCATTTCTTCAGTTCTCTGTAAGATTTTCAAGAGCTCAGCCCTCAGCAACTCTCACTATTCTCCATGGGGAGGGGGCACTCGCCATTGTTCTCCATAGGGGGCATTCTCCAATGTTCTCCATGGGGCGGTGTTGGCAGTTGAGCACTTTTGAAAATCTTGCCCTGAATGGGAGTATTAATCCCTCCTGACATTTTGTTCTCTCCCTCTTTCCCCCTCTCCCCTCCCCTCGGGCTGGGAGACTCGGTCCCGGTCCCTGTCCCGGCCCGGGGCGTTCGCTCTCCCGGAGCTGGCTCGGCTCCTGCAGGCGCTCAGGGGAGCAGAACCTGGGGGGGTCAGGAAGGGCAGCAGCTCTGGGACTCGCAGACCCCGCCCGGGAGCAGAGCTGGGGCGAGGAGGGGCGGTTGGTGCAGAGTCACTTTCCTGCCCGGCCCCAGCCCTTTCCCCCGGGTCTCTCCCATCACCTGGAGTCTGCGGCTCAGGAGCTGGTGTCGGTAGAGTCCGGGGCTGCCCCAGGGGCTGGTTCCAGCCACCGGAGAAAGTCGCCCCCGGCTGGGCACAGAGGGGCGGTAGGGAAGGGCTCTCCCCGCACACACCCCTCCGGGTAGCGGCAGCTGATCAGCGCGGGCTCCTGGCTCACAATGGAGGCGGCAGCAGCAGAGTCTGACCCAGGAAGTCCAACCCCAGTATCCTTAGCAGACAGACATAGAGTAGCCTCCCCTCCAAGTAATAGCCAGAGCCCTCTTGTGGTAGAATCTGAGGAAACCTCCTCCCCCCGAAAGGGATCCGGAAAGAACCTGAACAAGGAGAAATCTCCAGATTGAATCAGAGTCAGAGAGAGCCCTAGAGCAGTAGCTCTCAGCCTTTCCAGGCTACTGCACTCTTTCAGTTAGGGTGACCAGATAGCAAGTGTAAAAAATCGGGACAGAAGATGGTGGATAATAGGTGCCTATATAAGAAAAAGCCCCCAAAATCGGGACTGTGCCTATAAAATTGGGACATCTGGTCATCCTACTTTCAGTAGTCTGATTTGTCTTGCGTATCCCCAAGTTTCAAAATGTGGTAAGGTGACCACCACATTTTGTAAACCAAATCCAGGGACACACAGAGGTGGGAGCACAGCAAAGAAGCCAAGACTGAAAATGTAAGTTGCAGAGTATAGGGAGGCAAATTAATTTAGCAGCTTATATTTTAGCAGTTGCACATATACACTACAAATACAAAACAAATATGCATGTAATCAGTTTGGATGTGATGTCACACTAAAGAAGCTCATTCAAACACTGGTTATAAACAGTATAAAAACATTATTCAACATCAGTTTTCCGTACCCACTGTCCAAATTGCCTATTTAAAGAATCTCTTTCTTTGCACCAATGCCAATGTCATTTATTTTTGACAGGCTTATCAATTAATGCTATGTTATCTCTGTGAAGCATGATGACTTGTTGCTTCTGCTAGTGGAATCCGCCTCCTTCCTTAGAGTTTTTAAGGTCAAGCTTGACAAAGCCCTGGCTGGGATGATTTAGTTGGGAATGGTCCTGCTTTGAGTAGGGGGGTGGACTACATGACCTCCTGAGGGCCCTTCCAATCCTGATATTCTATGATTCTATGATTAACTTCCAGGTCAAAGTGAAGCTTGTTTTGACAGTAACTTGAGAATGGCTTTCACAGTTTCAGCCTTGTATCTGGATTTTTCTCCTGTCCACAGGTCATTCATGACAGAAAATATCATTTCGACTGAAGCATTACTGCCAGGCAGGCACAGGATCAGTTCTGCCATTTTTTTTATATTTGCATGTGGTACTGAGGATTCCCTACAATGCTTGATTACTTCATCCCATCTGCCACACACTATGATCATTGTAGTTGTGTCATTGCATTCACATAGTTTCCCTGTCACAAACTCATTTAACAGAGTTACTTCATCAAACATTGGAGGAGTAGCTGTGTTAGTCAAAAACAACAATGAGTTCAGTGGCACCTTAAAAACTAACAGATTTATTTGGGCATAAGCTTTCGTGGGTAAAAAAAACCCACTTTTTGATAAATGCACCTAAAGAAGTGGGGTCTTTTACCCATGAAAGCTTATGCCCAAATAAATCTGTTAGTCTTTAAGGTGCCACCGGACACCTCGTTGTTTTCATCGAACAGTTCATCCTTGTTAATTGTCACATTGGGGTATTTCCTCTGCAGTAACTCAACTGCTTTTTCAATCTTGGATCTTAAAGGAGTTTTCTTTAAAAGCAGACACTTCAAATCATTTGTATGCTTTCCCCGTGCACATATGTATTTTATGGCTGTATTGAAGAAAGATCTTGACACATTAAGATCTCCCCACTTCTTCTAGGTCTCTAAGTAGTTTTCTCTTAAAACGGGCACAAAGTTTTCTTTACACCTTGTAACTAGCTTCTTTTTGAGATTGTTTAAAATATTCTCTGACTTACTGCATAGCAATCATCTCCCTCAAGTGATTTGATTGTGTCATGAAAAAGTGTCATGTTTGCATGGATAAAAGCAAGTTCAGTACATGGGTCTTTAAATATTTTGTGAAGAACTAATGATCACTTTTCCTTTGACAAGAAAAATGACTCATAAAATTGAAGGATCCTCTTTAAAACAGGTAAAATCTACAGCCATCTGACATTACTGAATCCCAGGATATTCTGATATTCTTGTCTCATGTACTGACAAAAACTTTTCAGTCTTTCCACGTGAACAGTGAATATATGAAAATAGCCAAAATGTTAATTAGAATGCTCTCAGCATCTACCGGGATTATATTCCTTGCAGTTCAGGCACAGTCCTGGTCTACACTACGAGTTTAGGTCGAATTTAGCAGCATTAGATCGATTTAACCCTGCACCCGTCCACACGATGAAGCCATTTTTGTCGACTTGAAGGGGTCTTAAAATCGATTTCTGTACTCCTCCCCGACGAGGGAATATGTGTTCTGTCTATTGCCCCACCACAGTTAGGGAATCCCATTACAGCAAAGTCATCCACTATGACCTGCACATTTCCCAGAGTCACTACCCTTGCTTGCAGCAGCTCAGTGATTGCGTTGGCTACTTGGATCACAGCAGCCCCCACAGTAGATTTGCCCACTCCAAATTGATTCCCGACTGATCGGTAGCTGTCTGGTGTTGCAAGCTTCCAGAGGGCTATCACCATCCGCTTACGAACTGTGAGGGCTGCTCTCATCTTGGTATTCTTGCACTTCAGGGCAGGGGAAAGCAAGTCACAAAGTTCCATGAAAGTTTCGCAGCCACTGGGAATCATCCCAGACCTGCAACACTATGCAGACCTACCAGTGTGTGCTTGTTTCCCGGGCCCAGAATCAGCGTTCCACGGCATGAACCTGCCCCATTACCACCATGATGTCCAAATTGCTAGGGCCCGTGTTTTGAGAGAAGTCTGTGTCCATGTCCTTATCACTCTCGTCACCGCACTGCCGTCGCCTCCTCACCTGCTTTTGCAGGTTCTGGTGCTGCATATACTGCAGGATAATGCGCAAGGTGTTTACAGTGTTCATAACTGCCACGGTGATCTGAGCAGGCTCCATGCTTGCCGTGGTATGGCATCTGCAGGAGAGCAGGAGAGCAGAGTGGCAGTGGAAGCGGTCGTTCGGTCATTCAATGATGATGGTTTGCAGCCCTATTGTACCGTCTGCTGTCAGAGCAGGAGAGCAGAGTGGCAGTGGAAGCATGACAATGGTTTGCAGCCCTACTGCACAGTCTGCTGCCAGCAGCACCCAGGACACAACAGCGGCGGCTGAACTGAGCAGGCTGCACGCTTGCCATGGTATGGCGTCTGCATGGAAAAAAGGTGCGAAACGATTGTCTGCCATTGCTCTCATGGAGGGAGGGGCGACTGACAACATGTACCCCAAACCACCCGCAACAATGTTTTTGCCCCATCAGGCAGTGGGAGCTCAACCCAGAATTCTAATGGGTGGCGGAGACTGCAGGAACTGTGGGATAGCTACCACAGTGCAACACTCCAAAAGTCGATGCTAGCCTCGGTACTATGGATGCACTCCGCTGACTTAATGTGCTTAGTGGGGACACACACAATCGACTATATAAAATCGCTTCCTAAAAAATCGACTTCTATAAATTCAACCTAATTTCGTAGAGTAGACATACCCACAGTTATGCACTATGTAAGCAGGGCATCCAAGGACTATCATGTCCCTTTTTAAGCTTGTCTTTACTTCGGTGTACAAATTTTCTCTTCCATGTCTGTACAGGCCACCAAAGTTTGTATTTGTATTATCTGCTGAGGCCACAACCTTATTTTTGATGCCATACTTATTCATAACATTTATTATCTCAACTGCAATAAGTTCTGATGTCTCTCCTTTAAGTTCAACAAAATCCACAAATTTAGTTTGCACACGTGAACTGCCTTCATAAGCCTTGAAATAGCAAACCAAGGCAGGACACAATTTTACATGTCAGTGATTTGATCCATCAACATCTTTCAGGTTGTCAATTAGATCATCATTTGCCCATGGAGCAAAAACGTTTGCAAGTAACTATTGTTTCACACTTTGTCCATGCACACGAGAATTTGGGGTTGCTGAATTTTTTATTTTAAATTTGAAGTACAGTCCATTGACCTGAAACTGTGATTATGTCTAATGGTATGATATGCATATATTCCTTCTTGCAAAGCAAGGTCATACTCAATCTGTGTTAGCTCAACTTTGTGAAAAAAAAATTTGGTAACAGAACTTGAACTAGCACATGCTGTAAGAGCAGCTTTATGTTTAGTGGTACCTTCATGTTCTTTTATAGATTTGCTGCCTCTACCTGAAATGGAAAATATTGACTGACATATTGAACATAATATAGATGTTTCTTTTCCAGTTGGTCGTAAATATGGAAAATCCTTTTGAAGCTGGTTATTAAAGCAGAATTTATGCTTTTTTGACAATGCCATTTTCACTTTACACCAGATCTTGAATCTCACCTGTGTTCTATGTCATACACCATTCAGTCAGCATCATAGCTATGGCAACTGCAATAGTGCTGTACCATCTGCCTCTGTGCACCTTCTCCCTTGCAGCAGCAACTCACCCTGTGACAGGGAGTAAAATGGTCTCTAAGAGATGCTTGGGGTCAGTCACTGCCCAACAGGACTCCTTGTATGAGCAAAGGCCAGAGGTTTGGTCCCATAATTCCTGCTTCCCAGACAGAAACCATCCTCAGCCCCTTCAGGGTCCTGTATCCCATTGTCTGTGACCCTGAGTCTGCCAGCCCCATCAATCTGGAGCAGAGCCAGCGCACTCGAGGGGCAAAGTCTCTCTATCCCTCCCCCAAACCACCACCCTGGGGCTAGATTGGAGCTGATGCCCCCTATGGGTGTGTAAAGTCACTAGATAACCCCAACTACCTTTAAAGGGTTTCATGGAATTTCAGGAAGTCGAGAAGAGATGGGTCTCATCAGCCCCATTGTACAATGAGACCTCACCCACCTTGTAGTCCAGGAAAATGCCCACCCATCTGGGCCTCAGGCTCACAGTGAGGGGTCAGTAGGAGGTGAGAGCCTTGTACCCATTCCTCAGCCACACAATGCCATACCTAGTCTCCGGTGATGTTGTGACTGCCTGCTTTGGGGCAGTCCCAGCAAACCCACAAGCCTCACTCAATCTTGTCTCCCATCTCCACCTCCCAGTAATGCCTGATGCCCAGTGTAACACAGTATAGAAGAAATGACCTCACTGCTGTGTCACCATTGTTACAATCACTAATGCATCACCACTGTTATGAAGTTGCACTAAAGCTGCTACAAAGTATGTCATGTAAAGTATCAATGGAAAAGTTACAGAGGGTCCTGTGGCACCTTTGAGACTAACAGAAGTACTGGGAGCATAAGCTTTCGTGGGTAAGAACCTCACTTCTTCAGATACAACCGAATTTGCTCCAACCCCTCAGACAGAGACAAACACCTACAAGATCTTTATCAAGCATTCGTAAAACTACAATACCCACCTGGGGAAGTGAGGAAACAGATTGACAGAGCAAGACGGGTACCCAGAAATCACCTACTACAGGACAGGCCCAACAAGGACAATAACAGAACACCACTGGCCATCACATACAGCCCCCAGCTAAAACCTCTCCAGCGCATTATCCACGACCTACAACCTATCCTGGAAAATGATCCCTCACTCTCACAGACCTTGGGAGGCAGGCCAGTCCTTGCTTACAGACAACCCCCCAACCTGAAGCAAATACTCACCAGCAACTACACACCACACCACAGAAACACCAACCCAGGAACCTATCCCTGTAGCAAACCTCGTTGCCTACTCTGTCCCCATATCTACTCTGGCAACAGCATCAGAGGACCCAACCACATCAGCCACACCATCAGGGGCTCATTCACCTGCACATCCACTAATGTCATATATGCCATCATGTGCCAGCAATGCCCCTCTGCCATGTACATTGGCCAAACCGGACAGTCCCTCCGCAAAAGAATAAATGGACACAAATCGGACATCAGGAATGGTAACATACACAAGCCAGTAAGTGAACACTTCAATCTCCCTGGTCATTCTATCACAGATTTAAAAGTCACTGTCATTGAACAAAAAAACTTCAGAAACAGACTTCAAAGAGAAACAGCAGAACTAAAATTCATTTGCAAATTCAACACCATTAATCTGGGCTTGAATAGGGATTGGGAGTGGCTGGCTCACTACAGAAGCAGCTTTTCCTCTCCTGGAATTGACACCTCCTCATCTATTATTGGGAGTGGACTACATCCACCCTGATTGAATTGGCCTTGTCAACACTGATTCTCCACTTGTGAAGTAACTCCCTGCTCTCCATGTGTCAGTATATAATGCCTGCATCTGTAGCTTTCACTCTATGCATCCAAAGAAGTGAGGTTTTTACTCACGAAAGCTTATGCCCAAATAAATCTGTTAGTCTTTAAGGTGCCACCAGACTCTTTGTTGTTTTTACCCACGAAAGCTTATGCTCCCAGTACTTCTGTTAGTCTCAAAGGTGCCACAGGACTCTCTGTTGCTTTTTACAGATTCAGACTAACACAGCTACCCCTCTGATAATGGAAAAGTTGTAACCTGCTAATTATGATAACCCTGTTTATATGCATGTATCACTTTTTTATCTGAAGTTATGAATATTGGCTATGTATTTCTATCTCAAACATGTGTTGTGTTCCAGGGTGATGCCCCCAGACAATTTTACATTCAGATTAGCCATCACAGGTTGATGGGCCATGTAAGGACCTGTGATGAGGAATGTGATCTAAAATTCCATCTTTTACCAGTAACTTTCCATGCTCATGTGACCCTGGACTCCATGTTAGCCAATAACTTTCCAAGCACGTGAGCTGAGCTATAAATTGCAAACTGTGACATCACTGCTTTGTCTTTATTTCTGCTTCTCATCTCTGGATTGCGATCTCTGAGGAAGCTTTGAACAAGGAACTGAATGATCCCCAACCTGCTTGGATAAAACCAGAGTGACTTTTTACAAGCCAGGAAATACAATATCACTGCTATCCTGATCTATGAACACTGAAAATCACTTGTATGTATCTGATTCCTTAACCATTTAATAACTCTCTTCTTTCCTTTTATTAATAAAATCTTTACTTAATTTACTAAGGATTGACTGACAGCGTGATATTTGTGTAAGATCTGAGTGTCATGGAGTCACCGGGGTGATGCGCTGTGTAGGACTGATGAATGAAATTGTTTTTAATTGTTTACTTTATTAATGTAACTTCATAAGTAAAGTTTTATGAATGAAACAATATTCATTCATAAAACCGGTTACCCCAATAACTGGCTAATTAACAGTTAAGATGCTTGTTAAGAGCCATAGCTGTTCAGTCAGCTGCCTTTGTAAGTTTCACTATCAATCCAATTCCTGCTTAAATCACTGAGACTTGCACAGTTTCAGTATTGTAATTTCTGTTTACCATTAATTACACTTGCCTACAGTGTAACTTCTGTTCACTGTTTGCCATCCATTATACTTGTCTATATTGTAACTTCTGTTCACTGTTTGCCATATTGTAATTCAAACCCCATTTTAAAATGCTTACTCCATTTTGTAAGGGCTTGCTGCAACCTTCATTTTTGCAAACCCTGCTGTAATCTTATTAGTTTAGTTTAGATGTGTGAATGAGGTATGTATGGATGATGGAATCAACCTCCAGCCCCAGCCTGTCCTGATTAAATAAAGTTCAAACACCAAGGGCTGAAGATGCAGACAAGAGCCCTAACAAAGTAAGAAGAATCCACCCTAAAAAAAAAAAAGATACAATAGAAGGAAGATCAAAGCCTGGTCCAAGGCTGAAAGTCATGTCTGCAATTGACGGGTGATCAATCACCAAACCCAGAGGCAGCATGACACAGCAAGACCTATAGATTCTGGATTCAAACAAAAGCCTACAAAAAGAATGGGTGAAATGAAAAACTTGGGAGGAGGGTAACATTCTGCTGCCAACATGGAAGGGCATCGGTGCATGCCCAACAGAGACCCAGCTCGTCCTTGTGACCGGCTTTCCTGGCCAGTTAGCAGCCACAAGCTATGAACCCAAGCTGCAAACTCAAGCCACAGACTCAAGCAGGACTGGTAACTATGCAGCAACTGCAAAACATCTGATGGATGTGTGTGTGTGTGAATGGGTGTGTGTGTGTATATAGGTATTAGGTATAATGTGTGTGTATAAGGATTAAAATATTACTTATTGGTCATAAATCAAATTGTTATCATAATAAATGTGGCATCTTTATCTTGTCCCCTTTAATAAGATCCTGCTAGTTTTTATTGGTAAAACAGCTGGAACCACTCCATATGAAGCCAGTCAGGACTCTGAGAGAGCATGCCTCCTCTCTCCGAGCATACTGTCTCCAGGGCAAGAAGCTTACACAGCTTCTACCTTCCTGGGTGTGACTTTGGAGCATTCAGCATCCCCTTCCACACTATGCACTTCCCACAGTGAGTCTGCCTGGATGGGGCTCCTGGGGAAGCCATAGGGCCCTGCACCCCAACTTTGCAATCATATATGATTCAGACAGCAGGTAAAATGTAAGTTTTATTAGATGACAGGAACACAGCATAGGACAGAACTTGTTAGCACAGAAATCAGTGACTTTCAGCCAACTCCATCTTAAATAAATGGAGATATCCTATCTCCTAGAAGGGACCTTGAAAGGTCATTGAGTTGAGTCGAGTCGAGTCCAGTCCCCTGCCTTCACTAGCAGGACCAAGTACTGATTTTGCCCCAGATGGCCCCCTCAAGTATTGAACTCACAACCCTGGGTTTAGTAGGCCAATGCTCAAACCACTGAGCTATCCCTCCCCCTATACCCCAAGCCTAGGGTTACCATATTTAGTGCCTCCGAAAGGAGGACACTCCACGGGGCCCCGGCCCCGCCCCCGCCCCCACCCCCGCCCCAACTCCACCCCCTCCCCAAAGTCTCCGCCCCCTCCCCTGCTTCCCGCGAACATTTGAGTCGTGGGAAGCCTGAAGCAGGTAAGGGAGGGTGTGGGGAGAGGAGGCACGGTCCTGGGAGCTGTAGTTCCTTGGTTAGCTCCCTGCCTATAGAGCCGGCCCTGGAGCAGGAAAAGAACTACATTTCCCAGCATTCCCTTGGCCGCAATTAACAGGAAAGGGAGGGGGAAGGAGTATGGAACTAAAACCTCATGCTGCAGCTTGCTGTGAATGGTAGGGACAGAGCCAGCTCTAGTTTTTTTGCCACCCCCAACTCCAGCCCTGGGCTCCCCCCTGCAGGGGTGGCTTTAGGAAGGGCCGGGCCCAATTCGAACATTTTTGGCAAGGCCCCGGCAGGGATGACTAACAAAAACAAAAAACAAAAAAAAACAAAAAAAAACCTGTAAAAAAAAAAAAACCTTTCATTTCTTCCATGTATTATTTACTTTCCATAACTATATAGATAATAAAATTATATATTATGTACATTGCGTCATATATGCTGTTGATGGGTTACTAATGAGCTCCGTTTCACATGTGTGGGTCCCCGCCACTCCCTGGGGGTGTGCTAGGGTGACCAGATGTCCCGATTTTATAGGGACAGTCCCGATTTTTGGGTCTTTTTCTTATATAGGATCCTGTTACTTCCCACCCCCATCCCGATTTTTCACACTTGCTATCTGGTCACCCTAATGGTGTGCACATGTGTGGGTCCCAGCTGCTCCCTGCCCCCCTCATTGAAGCACGTGTGCAGGATTACTGCCCTGGGAACTGCAGGGCACCAGTGGACATGGGGCTGGCTGGAGGCAGGGCAGGGGCTGACTGGAGGTAGGGTCTGGCTGCAGGCAGGGCAAGGGGTGCAGGGCTGGCTGGAGACAGGGGGGTGCGGCATGGGTTGGCAGGGCTGGAGACAGAGGAGTGCGGGACTAGCTGGCTTCAGGCAGGGGGTGCGGCAGAGGTTGGCTGGAGATAGGGCAGGGGGTGCGGGGCTGCCTACAGGCAGGGCAGGGGGTGCAGGGCTGGTGCAGGCAGGGGTGTGTGTGGGGCTGGCTGGCTTCAGGCAGGGCCGTATGGGGGTGCGGCAGGGATTGGCTGGAGACAGGGCAGAGGGTGCCATAGAGGCTGGCTGCGGGCAGGGGGTGCAGGGCTGGCTGCAGGCAGGGCAGGGGGGGCGGGGCTGGAGGTAGGGCAGGGGGTGCAGCATGGGCTGGTGTGACAATGCGGTTCTGGCGGAACCCAACTGAGAGTGCCAACTCAGGACAAATTGCTAAAACAGGGCAGTTACAGCCCAAGGCTGGGGTTTTTCCACCTCTAAGGCAAACCAAACCAGCCAGACTAAGAGGACTTCGGTCTCACCCCACTGGCTAACCGCAAGTCTCACAAGCAATCTCCTTAGACATTCCAGTTTCCCAGTATTACCACCAGTGCCACTTGTTATGGGGACAAATGGTTATGAAAACCAATACCCAAGTAAAAGAAAAAGGTTCTCCTGATCCCAAAGGACCAAGCCCCAGACCCAGGTCAATATACAAATCAGATCTTACCCACAAATCACGCTGTTGCCAATCCTTTAGAATCTAAAATCTAAAGGTTTATTCATAAAAGGAAAAAGATAGAGATGAGAGTTAGAATTGGTTAAATGGAATCAATTACATGCAGTAATGGCAAAGTTCTTGGTTCAGGCTTGCAGCAGCGATGGAATAAACTGCAGGTTCAAATCAAGTCTCTGGAATACAACCCCCGCTGGGATGGGTCCTCAGTCCTTTGTTCAGAGCTTCAGCTTGTCGCAAAGTTCCTCCAGAGGTATGAAGCAGGATTGAAGACAAAATGGAGATGAGGCATCAGCCTTATATAGTCTTTTCCAGGTGTAAGAACACCTCTTTGTTCTTACTGTGGAAAATTACAGCAAAATGGAGCCTGGAGTTACATGGGCCAGTTCCTGCATACTTTGCTGAGTCTGAAGGCATATTTGCCTTCTCTCAATGGGTCCATTGTATAGCTGATGGTCCTTAATGGGCCATCAAGCAGGCTAGGCAGAGCTAATCCCAGTTTGTCTGGGATGTCACCCAGCAGCATAGCATAAATTTGCCATACAGACAGTATAGAGTCAATATTCATAACTTCAACTACAAAACTGATACACACATATAGACAGCATAATCATAACCAGTAAACCATAACCTTGTTTTAGACACCCCATTTGACCCCCTTTATACAAGATTTGGGTGCCACTACAGGACCTTGGTTGCAACAATGATCTACATGGTCCCAGTTTATGCCAATAACGTCACAGCAGGCTGTGGGCAGGAGGTGCAGGGCTGGCTGCAGGCAGGGCAGGGGGGCTGGTGTGGGTAAGACAGGGTGCAGGGCTGGTGCGGGCAGGGGGTGCGGGGCTGGAGGTAGGGCACGGGGTGCAGCAGGGGCTGGCTGCGGGCAGAAGGTGCAGGGCTGGCTGGAGTCGGGCTGGCTGTGGGCAGGGCAGGGGGTACAGCAGAGGCAGCTGAAGCCCGAGCCCTTTAAATAGCTCCCAAGCCCCCCGCTATCCCAGGGTTCCGGGGGCTATTTAAAGGGCCCAGGGCTCCCCTGCTTCTACCGCCCTGGCCCTTTAAATAGCCACGGGAACCCTGGGGAAGCAGCTGGGCTCCGGCGGCTATTTAAAGGGCCGGGGCGGTAGAGGCAGCAGGAGCCCCGGACTTTTTAAATAGCCCCCAGAGCCCCGCAGCCCTACCTCAGGGCTCCAGCAGTGGGGCTCTGGTGGCAATTTAAAGGGCCTGGGCCCTTTAAATTGCTCCCTGGGGAAGCCGGGCCACGCCGGTACGGCGCACCGGCTCTTGCCAGTACGCCGTACTGGGGCTTGGGCGCGGGGCCCTCTTTGGCGCAGGGCCCGATTCAGGGGAATTTGAATTGGCCTAAAGCTGGCCCTGCCCCCCTGCACCCCCGTGTTGCCCCAGTCCTAGACTGTCCCCCGGCTACACCCCCTGCCGCCCCCGCTCTGGCCCCCACCTGCACCCCCCTACTGCCCCAGCCCTGGGCTCTCCCCCCACCTGCACCTCCTGCCACCCCAGCCCTGGGCTCTTCCCCCCCCCACCCGCACCTCTTGCCACCCCAGCCCTGGGCTCTCCTCCAAAGAAAGAATCGGGTGGACTAAATGGACAGTGCACCTCTCTATCTGAAGCCTAGCAAGGGAGATCCCACTAGAATTTAAAATGAAAAGTAAGGGAGGGGAGGCTCTGCTAGGACCTGGGCAGCTTTAGATACAGTACCAGGCACATAGGAGGATTTACTGAGCCATGGAAGCAGAAATTGACTTTTCTTTTCCAGATTTAACTAATATTCAGAAAGGGAATCTAGCACCTGCCTTCCAGATTTGAACACTCTCAAAATTCAGGAGTGCTCAAGCTCAGTTTGGGCAGCTGTTCCTTCATTTCTCCCAAATCAAATATACTGATCCACTGTAACTTGCTGTAGAAAAAGTGCAATAAATTGAGCAAGAAATTCTTCCCAGTGGTTATTAGGACTGGAATTGCTATTTTCAACAGCCATTGCTTTTTTTTTTTTTTTAGTTTTAGTTTTATTTGTTTAAAAGGAAGACAGTAATATTGCATTGGCAAATTTCCCATAGAAACAAAGAATGGAACAAAAGAATAATAAAGACACCTCAACTTTTCCTCATTTATGTACGACAGTCTTATAATATGCATCCAGATATCCTCCAATCACACAAGCTGAAAATTGTTCCACTTTACTGCAGTTCTGTAACCATATGGGAACCAATCCTGTCTGTGTTCTGTGCACATCCAAAATTCCTGCTGAATGACCCGCCCTGGGAGCGAGTTACCAGTGACCCAGGTCTGGGGTGGCAGGAGGGTGCAGTTGGGGGCGGGGGGAGAGAGAGAGAGAGAGAGCCCAGGGCTGGCGGGGGAGGTAGACAAAAATTTTTTTGCTTGGGGCAGCAAAAAACCTAGAGCCGGCCCTGGAAGCAGGAAGCCTGCTAAACAAGCAGTGGGGCCCCTGGATGATTGTAATACAAAAGGAGCGCTTAAAGATGATAAAGTCATTGCGAAGAAACTAAATGGATTCTTTGCTTCAGTCTTCACGGCTGAGGATGTTAGGGAGATTGCCAAACTTGAGCCGGCTTTTGTAGGTGACAAATCTGAGGAACTGTCACAGATTGAAGTGTCACTAGAGGAGGTTTTGGAATTAATTGATAACTTAACATTAACAAGTCACCGGGACCAGATGGCATTCACCCAAGAGTTCTGAAAGAACTCAAATGTGAAGTTGCGGAACTATTAACTAGGGTTTGTAACCTGTCCTTTAAACCGGCTTCTGTACCCAGTGACTGGAAGATAGCTAATGTAATGCCAATATTTAAAGAGGGCTCTAGAGGTGATCCTGGCAATTACAGACTGGTAAGTCTAACGTTAGGACCGAGCAAATTAGTTGAAACAATAGTAAAGAATAAAATTGTCAGACACCTAGAAGAACATAAATTGTTGGGCAAAAGTCAACATGGTTTCTGTAAAGGGAAATCGTGTCTTACTAATCTATTAGAGTTCTTTGAAGGGGTCAACAAATATGTGGACAAGGGGGATCCAGTGGACATAGTGTACTTAGATTTCCAGAAAGCCTTTGACAAGGTCCCTCACCAAAGGCTCTTATGTAAATTAAGTTGTCATGGGATAAAAGGGAAGGTCCTTTCATGGATTGAGAACTGGTTAAAAGACAGGGAACAAAGGGGAATAAATGGTAAATTCTCAGAATGGAGAGGGGTAACTAGTGGTGTTCCCCAAGGGTCAGTCCTAGGACCAATCCTATTCAACTTATTTATAAATGATCTGGAGAAAGGGGTAAAAAGTGAGATGCCAAAGTTTGCAGACGATACTAAACTGCTCAAGATAGTTAAGACCAAAGCAGACTGTGAAGAACTTCAAAAAGATCTCACAAAACTAAGTGATTGGGCAACAAAACGGCAAATGAAATTTAATGTGGATAAATGTAAAGTAATGCACATTGGGAAAAATAACCCCAAATATACATACAATATGACGAGGGCTAATTTAGCTACAACGACTCAGGAAAAAGATCTTGGAGTCATCATGGATAGTTCTCTGAAGACGTCCAAGCAGTGTGCAGAGGCAGTCAAAAAAGCAAACAGGATGCTAGGAATCATTAAAAAGGGGAAAGAGAATAAGACAGAGAATATATTATTGCCCTTATATAAATTGATGGTACGCCCACATCTTGAATACTGCATACAGATGTGGTCTCCTCATCTCAAAAAAGATATACTGGCATTGGAAAAGATTCAGAGAAGGGCAACTAAAATGATTAGGGGTTTGGAACGGGTCCCATATGAGGAGACATTAAAGAGGTTAGGACTTTTCAGCTTGGAAAAGAGGAGACTAAGGGGGCGAGATATGATAGAGGTATATAAAATCATGAGTGATGTGGAGAAAGTAGATAAGGACAAGTTATTTACTTACTCCCATAATACAAGAACTAGGGGCCACCAAATGAAATTAATGGGCAGCAGGTTTAAAACAAATAAAAGGAAGTTGTTCTTCTCACAGCGCACAGTCAACTTGTGGAACTCCTTGCCTGAGGAGGTTGTGAAGGCTAGGACTATAACAGCGTTTAAAAGAGAGCTGGATAAATTTATGGGGGTTAAGTCCATTAATGGCTATTAGCCAGGATGGTGTCCCTAGCCTCTGTTTGTCAGAGGGTGGAGATGGATGGCAGGAGAGAGATCACTTGATCATTACCTGTTAGGTTCACTCCTTCTGGGGCACCTGGCATTGGCCACTGTCGGTAGACAGGATACTGGGCTAGATGGACCTTTGGTCTGATCCAGTACGGCCGTTCTTATGTTTTTATGTTAAGAGTCACCTGGTCGCATCCCCCTCCTGGGTCTCAGATTACGAAGGGGCAGCCATAGCATCCATGTAGGCAGCTGGAGCAGCCCTCGCAAAAGCCAGACACCCTTATTCCCACCACCTAGACATTGGTGCAATACACAGGGAAACTGAGGCACACAAAGCATTCATGCAAAACAGTAAGACTCACATAGGTTCACATACAACATAACAAGGGAAAATCCCCACTTCGTCACACTGAGATACATATTAATATGGGGGTAAGTGTCTGATCCTTTGGGATTGGTAGAACCTCATGTATGGTGAATTGGGTTTTCAGTAACCTCTCATCATAAAGTCCAGGTGTCTGGATGGTGAGAAGTCCTGGATTGCGTATGGGGGACTGTGTTTTGGCTGGTTCTTGACACAAAAGCTTGCTTTTGTTACTGGTTTGGTAAATCTAATTATAGAAATAGCCACCAGTTTTGGGGTATGTCTGCCCTAATTTATCAGTCTACCCTAAGTTTGGTATTCTCGGCTTTGGCCCACTTTAGGCACTGTGACATCCAGCATGATGCGGCCATAGTCAGATCTCTTAGGATTGTCAGGCAGGTTCTGCCATGTGTGTATGAGTCTCTTGATTTTCTGATCTTCAGACAGGATGAGCCAGGATTTGCTGTGTCCAAATCCAGAGTCATATCCACTGGGGGTTCAGAGTCTGAACTGGTGCAAGGAATCTGCCATTATCATCTTCTTACCACGAGTGATTTATTGGCTCATTTTGCATTGAGTCATTCCTGGGATAACAGGGGATCCTGGGAGGGGTTGGCAATGGGAGAAGTGGTGTTCTGGGGTGGTGGTGGCAATGGGGACTAGAGCTCTGGGGCACCAGTAATGTGGGACTGGAACTCCCAGTGGCTGGGAGCCACATTGCCCCGACCTCTCCAGATCTTTGCCTGGCTCTGTGCAGGGTGAGTGCAGAGTTTGTCCCCAGCAGGGGTCCTGCGGCATGGTGGGATTGGAAGGGATGTGCAGTAGCTCAAACCCCAGGAGGGATTTTGTCCAACCCACCTAGAAGCGCCCCCTGGGGAACCGTGGCCAGCACACTCCAGCTGTCTCACCTTTGGGGGGGCCCTAGCATCCTTTCCATGCAGGCCAGCTACTCCACTGGCTTGGGGGGCAGAATTAATGTGTGTCATCCCCCCCCCCACACACACACACACAGAGATGCACCTCAGGCACCTAAGAGCTAGGATGACCTTTTCTGCACCTTCCAATCAGGATCCCTGTGTTAGACCCTCCCAACTTGTCTGGAACTTCCCCTCCCAACTTGTCTGTCTCCTGCATGGCTGGCAGGACATGGATTAAGAACATAAAAAGGGCCATACTGGGTCAGATCCATGGTCCATCTGGCACTGGACACTGTCATGATGGAATGAACAGAAAAGGGCAATTATTGAGTGATCCATCCCTCTCGTCCATTCCCAGCTTCTGGTAGTCAGAAGTTTAGGGACTCCCAGAACATGGGGTTGCATTCCTGCCTGTCTTGGCTAATAGCCATTGATGGACCTATCTTCCATGAACTTATTTAGTTCTTTTTTGAGCCCCGTTATACTTTTGGCCTTCACAACATACCCTGGCAATATGTTCCGCAGGTTGACTGTGCATTGTGTGAAGAAATACTTCCTTTTGTTTGTTTTAAACCTGCTGTGTATTAATTTCATTGGGTGACTTCTGCTTCTTGTGTTGTGTGAAGGGGTAAATAACATTTCCCTATTCACTTTCTCCAACCATTCATGATTGTATATACCTTTAATATATCTCTCCTTAGTCATCTCTTTTCTAAACCGAACAGTCTTTTTTTCCCTCTCTCCTCATACGGAGGTTGTTCCATACCCCTAAGCATTTTTGTTGCCCTTCTCCATACTTTTCCCAATTCTAATATATCTTTTTTTTGAGGTGGGGTGACCAGATCTGCATGCAGTATTCAAGATGTAGGTGTACCATGGATTTATAGAGTGGTGTTATGATATTTTCTGTCTTATCATCTATGCCTTTCCTAATGGTTCCTAACATTCTGTTAGCTTTTTTGACTGCTGCTGCACATTGAGCAGATGTTTTCAGAGAACTACCCATGATTCACATCCCTGGCTCAGGGCTTGAGTCTCTCCAGTACTTCCTGCCCCGACCCCAATTTTCTTCTTACTCAGGGGCCGTGCAGTTATTATTGTTCCTATACCAGTGGGGCCATTAGCTCTCACCAGTGGCGTAGCCAGCTTCTAAGAGGAGGGGGAGCAAACCTAAAAAAGCGCACCCCTTGGCTCCTCCTCTGGCTATGCCCCCCTTGACTGGCTCCTCCTCCGGCCGCACCGCCCCCCCCCAGCTCCTCTGGCCCTGCTGTGCCACCCCCGCAGCCCCCCCTCGCTCCTCTGGCCGCAACTGCCGGCCGCCATGCTGCGCCCCGCCCCCCCTCCGGCCGCGCCCCCCCGCTCCTCCGGCCACACACCCACTGCCCACCCATGGCTGCCGGCTGCACTGCGGCCTGCGAGCAGCCAGCCTGCGCCCCCCCACCCTGCTCCTCCGGCTGTGCCTCCCCGCTCCTCTGGCCACGGCTTTGGGCCGCATGCTGCGCCCCCCTGCTCCTCCGGCTGCGCACCTGCCGCCCCCGCATGGCTGCCAACCATGCTGCGGGCGGCCAGCCTGCGCCCCTCCTCACTCCTCCAGCCGCAGTTGGAAAGGTGCCGCTTTGGGCAAATTTGCTGAGGGGAAGCGGCTGCTTCCCCTGCACCTCACTAGCTACGCTACTGGCTCTCACCCCCTGGTCATGTTTTATCTCTACCAGGATGGGAAATTTCCAGGGATTGACTCTCCCTCTAGGGTGTGGAGTCACCGAGGGCCCAATCCATTGCCAACAGGCATCAGTGATAGTGGGCTTGCCCCCATTATCTGCATGTTCTTGGGCTCTTCTGAGTCCAGAAACCAAACTAGAGTGAGAGCAAGTGGGATTCCTGCTGAAAATCCCCATGCAGCAAGCGCCAGCACTGGGAGACATGGGCCCTGCCCTGCATCTTGGCATGGGAAGCACTTGGGATGAGCGAGGGACCAGCCCATGTCACTGCAGCACGAAGAAGGAGATTGATCCCTGATTCAGGCTGTTCCTGAGCAAGGGGCCCTGAGCAGTGCTGACCCTTCCCCAGTGCCATGGGCCTTGCTGCAGGCCAGGTCAGAGGCTGTGCAGGGAAATGCCAGCTGTATGCAATGGGTTGCTACATCCATTTAACCATTAACTCCCAAGTATCCCTGTGCCACCATCTACAGCTGCCCTGGGTGCCACATTCATGACCTGTGGTACATTTGCAGTGTGAGTGCCACCGCTTGAAGCATGGGTGGGTGTTAGTGTGAGAACATAAGGGGGTTTCCAGTGGGGGGAAATAGACCACCCTGCTCTGGAAGGCAATGGGCCCAGTCCCCAGGACTGTATTAACCTTTTGTGGGGCTGGTGCCAAACATATTTGTGGACCCCCATGGGGGGCAATGGAGCATGGTGCGGGTGGGGTGGGGGTCGGTCCCTGGAGCGAGGGGCCATCCAGGGGCATGGCATGGCAGGGGCAGCCATGCTCTGCCCAGCCCAGTGCGAGGGCACTATTTACAAAACAGCAGTTGCCAGACGCACAATGGCCTGCCTGACCCTGTGCTGACAGCATGCCCCTTCCCCTAGGGGGTGGACCCATGCTGCACCACACAGCCCACACACACACCAGATCCGTAACAAGGAATTTTTGCGCCTGAGGCAAGGGCTGGCTCCAGGCTCTTTGGTGGCAATTCGGTGGTGAGTCCCGCAGTCCCTCTCGGAGGGAAGGGCCTGCCGCCGAATTCCCGCCGAAGAATGAATGAAGCAGCAGTGGCAATTCGGCGGCAGGGCCTTCCCTCTGAGAGTGACTGAGGGACCCGCTGCCGAATTGCTGCCGAAGCGTGGCTTTTTTTTTTTTTCCTCCTCCCCGCTTGGGCGGTAGAGCTGCGCCCCTTCACTTTGCGTGCCCGAGACAAGTGCCTCACTTGTTACGGCAACGACACACACACACACATACAACACTGGAACACCCCCTTCAATTCCCTATGGCCAGAGCCCACCTGGACCTGCTATGCCCAGCAACCCTCCCCAGACCCTGACACAAATGCACAGCACCCCCCACAGAACCCCCACTCCCTAGTACCCCAACACACAGAGATCCTCCCTGCCCCTTCACAGCCCAGCACCCCCGCAAGAGACCCACTCCCCCATGCCCTGCCTCCCAGCCACACTCACTGGCCCTGCTGAAAGGCAACTGTATCTGCTGAGCAGAGCTGGCAGTGCAGCCAGGGCAGGTCCCAGCTTGGGGAATTGCTCTGGCCCCTCAGGAGTGACACAATCAACCAGGCCAGGGCCCAGCCAAGCTCCTCACACTGTCCCCCTGCAACGGGCTGAGACTGGCCAGGCTTATGCACCAGTCCCAGGCAGGTCAGCTCTGGGGAGACAGGTGGGGCCCCATGGGTGATGAGAAGCAGAGACTGCCTGGAGTCAGAGGTGCACTGGGGTCTGGCCAGGAGGCAAAGAGAAGCCAGCGGGTGAGGCAAGGAGGCAGAGAGGAGCTCTTGACTGGCTGGCTGGCAGACAGGCAGACCGAGAGGAGCAAGTGGTAGGCGAAGTGGGGGAGAGCCAGTGAGCTGGCAGGATCTCAGGGAGCAGTGCAAGCAGAGCAGGCCGGGGCCCCTTCTGAGCATGGGCCCGGCTCCTTGGAACCACTGGTGCCATTGTAAACCTGGTACTGCCAGTCTGGGCAGCATGGCCCAAGGGCAATGAGGGGAGAGGTTCCTGTTGGAGTTCTTATGGTTGTCTGTGTGGAGCAAGCATCATTGGCATAGCTATTCTGCAGTAGCTTTCGATGTGGGTGTGATTATTTCATTCCAGAAGAGTTACCGGTACTCTGTTTTGGAATAGTGCCCCTGGGGGATTAGTGCAGGGTAAAATACACGTCTGTAGCTCATATCAAGTGCTTGGGGGACCCAGTGTCAACACCAGCTTTTGTAAATCAGGTCACTTACAAATCAGGACAGGTACAATCAGGTACAAAAGTGTAAGGACGACAAGACCGTGAGCTTGTCAGAGGCCTGGTGAACTGCCATTAAAGGTGACTGGGTGGGGTTACAGTCTATGTTCGTGAAACCTAGGAGGAGATGAGGCTTCCTAGGATTCAAGCCAATCTCTAGCCTATTTATAGTATAGGCATTCCCTCAAGCTGCTAAGAGCATCTGGCGGAGCTGTTTGCAAACACTCCTGACAAAAACAGTGGGGACAGAGAACCAACCCTGCCAGTCTCATGGTTGGCTGTAATAACTCCCCTGCGTATCCTTCCCCTAGGGTCACTTTATGCCCATTGGGGGCGCTATTTCACCTCATGTCAAAGACTCCCCCCAACTTTCTCCTCCATACAATTCCTGGCTCCAAATACTCATCTTTCTCCACAATCATCCCTGCTGGGAAAGAAAGGAAAACACAAGAGGATTCACCATGGAGCTTGGGGTGTTTAACAGCAGCAATTGATAAGGGAACAGCTAACAGCTTCTGTCCCAACACTCAGACCATGGGGAGCTCTCCTGCAGGAGCCCCCCCTCTCCTCCCACAGGTGCTGCAGACTCTGATGGGTTTTCTCCTGGGGAAGGTAAGGGATGTTGGGGCTGAGCTGGGCTGAGCATTTTTAGCAGACACCAAAATCCAGCCTGGCTAGAGGCAGACACTGTCTGAGCCCTTTGCACAGTGAGAGGCACAGTGCCCTGCATGTGGGGATCACCTGGGCCAGAGCTGTGAATCTGAGTGAAGTCTGCCCCAGAACCATCCCCCTGAACTGCAGCCGAGCCCCACACTCAGGCAAGGTGTGATTCTGCTCCAGGCGGTGTCGGACGCACCCAGGAGTGTGAGTGCAGTGCACCCCTGACAGCGTAGTCCCACACGCTGATAGCGATTCCTTACCTGGTAATTCTGGGCGGCCTCCTCCATGGGGAGCATAGTGTGTGTGGTGAACATGGACTCCCTGCACGCCAGGTAGGTGGGGGGCTGATACTCTTTGCAGAACAGTTTCAGAGCCTCCTGGTGTCTCACACATTCTCTCCCCATCAGCCTCATTCACTGCCTGCAGCCCCAGTCCTTTCACTAACTTGACTGTGTTCCCCAGCTCCCTGTTGGGCTGCAGGTCTCCCTGCTGGGTGGTCTCTCTGCACTGGGGGCAGGAGCAGTTTGGCTCTGACTCCACCCAGCACTGGCTGATGTGTCCACAGTCAATAACCACCAGATCTTTGAAATCCTCCCAGCAGACACAGTTCATCTCTTTGGCATGAATGCACAAAAGAAGTCGGTGTTGTGAATTACAGGTGCCTGAGTGGGGAAAAATCACTGTGATACACAAAGCCTACGATAAGTTCCTCAGTGCCTGTGCACTGAGTGGGGAGAGATAGGTGCCTTGGATTATATCTACACTGCGGTTGAGAGTGAGCATCTCAGCCCGGCTAGAGCAACTCAGGCCAGCAGGCCTGGAGCTAGCGCACTAAAAATAACAGTGTGGACAATGTGGCAGCCTGGCCTCTCAAGCCAACCTGGCCCCGTCAGTCTGAGCTCGGATAGCTAAGCCAGAAACCTGTGCCAGAGCCATCGTGGCCACACTGTGATTTTTAGCTCAATCCCAGCTAGTACGACTGCATCCACGTGGGCTGGAAGACTCACACCCAGTTGCAGGGTGTACATATCATATCCAATAAACTGCTTCTGGCATATAGAGGTTACTCAATGGCGTATGGGGGTTTGTGTTTAATGCATCTCATATTTCACTTCAGCCTCCAGATCTGAGCAATTACACTGCTCTACAGCCAAAATGCTTCTGAAATAAATGTAGTCAAACTTTACTAATTCTGGGTCACTGAGAACAAAAATGATGCTTAAAATTGTTGATTGGCTCTGGTTTTCAAGATATGCTATTGGGACAGTATATACGACCCTTGACTTGGGAATGGCGGAGGATAAGTGAGTTATAAAGGGAAGGGATCTCAATTTAAACCAGAAATGACTAAAATACATCTTTGACTGGATCTGTGAATAAATCTATGACTGGGTTTGGACAGTACTTGCTTTTTAGGCAAAACAATGAATGATGCAATCTGAAGCTGGTATTGCATCATACATGATATGAATTGTATCATGTTATTCCTAGAAGTCATGGATGATGCAATCATAATGAAGCTTACATCACTCTGCTGAACAAATTGCCCTATATCAGCTCTAGAAATCATACAGTGTCGTGCTCTCTTATTTGTCAGTGTTTGATTTTGCAAAGAGACACATTTCTGTTTAGCCAAAGTGAGCAGAGATGCCTCGTACTTGTGTGAATAGTGCAGATAACTTCTGCTATGTTTGTGGTGAAGTGACTTTTGCATCACAAAAGCGCAGTATAACCACTATGGTTAAGAAAGCCTATCACCTTTCTTTTGGCTGCAAAATTGGAGATCAGGACAAGAGGTGGGCCCCACACATATGCTGCAACACTTGTGCAACAAATCTTCGCCAGTGGTTGAACAGGAAAAGGAAATCTATGCCTTTTGCAGTGCCAATGATTTGGAGAGAGCCAACAGATCGTACCAGCAATTGTTACTTCTGCATGGTGCCTCCAGTTGGGAAAGGTGTGTTAAAGAAGAAAAAGTGGATTGTGCATTATCCAAACATTCCATCAGCTATACGCCCAGTACCCCACGGAGAAGGACTGCCGGTTCCTGATGTACCAGAATCATTCTCACTTGAGTCAGACGAGGAAGAGGAAGAGGATGAAACTTCTGGTCCTGAACCATCAATGTCACAGGACCCACATTTTCTCCCATCCTCCTCCTCTGAACCACACCTCATAACACAAGGTGAACTGAATGACCTTGTCAGGGATTTGGAACTACCCAAGAGTAAGGCAGAGCTGTTGGGCTCCAGACTACAGCAGTGGAATCTCCTGGCAGGTGATGTTAGGGTTTCCAGGTTCTGTGATCGTCAAAAGGATCTTGTCCCATTCTTCTTCATGGAAGGTGATCTTGTAGCCTGAACAACATCGATGGTGTGATGGCAACCCTCAACATCGTTCACGATCCAGATGAGTGGAGACTGTTCATTGATTCATCGAAGACGAGTCTTAACGCTGTTTTACTGCATAATGGCAATGTTTTGCCATCAATTCCAGTTGGTCATGCAGTCCATATGAAGGAAACCTATGACAACATGAAACAACTTTTGAAGTGCATAAACTATGACCAACATCAGTAGCAGCTTTGTGGTGATTTGAAGGTTGTTGCTCTCTTGCTTGGTCTGCAGACTGGATACACAAAGTACTGCTGTTTTCTCTGTGAATGGGATAGTCGTGCAAGAGATTCCCACTACATCAAGAAAGATTGGCCACTCCAACAGTTATTGGAGCCTGGGAGGAAAAGTGTTCCACATCCACCACTTGTTGAATCAAGGAAGATTTTGTTACCCCCTTACACATCAAGCTGGGTCTGATGAAGAACTTTGTCAAGGCCGTTGACAAAACACAAGCAGCTTTCAAGTACCTCTGTGGAAAATTTCCAAGGTTAAGTGAAGCTAAGATAAAGGAAGGTGTCTTTGTTGGTCCTCAGATTCGTGAACTTCTTTGAAATGATGCATTTGACCATGCACTGCGTGGCAAGGAAAAGACGGCATGGAAATCCTTCCAGTTAGTGGCAATAAATTTTCTCGGAAACAACAAGGCAGACAACTACAGGTTGTTGGTGGAAAACCTCCTCAAGGCATACAAAAGCCTTGGTTGCAACATGTCACTAAAGATACATTTTTTGCACTCTCATCT
>NC_048311.1:5734745-5783267 GCF_013100865.1 Trachemys scripta elegans | reverse complement strand
CCTTCCAGTTAGTGGCAATAAATTTTCTCGGAAACAACAAGGCAGACAACTACAGGTTGTTGGTGGAAAACCTCCTCAAGGCATACAAAAGCCTTGGTTGCAACGTGTCACTAAAAATACATTTTTTGCACTCTCATCTAGATTTTTTTCCACCGAACTGCCGAGCAACGAGCACGGCGAGCGATTTCACCAGGACATTGCAACAATGGAGAAACACTATCAGGGCAAATGGAGCCCATCAATGCTTGCAGACTATTGCTGGACAGTGACAAGAGATGCTCCATTTAATGAATACAAGCGCCAAGTAGATACTGAATAGGACTAAACGACGTACATAATAGTTTTTTGCCTTTTGTTTCATAATAAATTTTATTTATATAACCCTTTTGCTGATTTTAAAGTGTTACATAAACAGGACAGGTGAAATATTATCATGTAAAGCAACCATATACACATGAAAAGACCTAGGTTTACAATTTATGATTAAAACTCTACTATCTACACAATATACATAGACATAAAATGTAAAAACTTAAATATCTTAGAAACAGTAGCCAATCAGTTGTTTTAATTGTCATATTTGAATTCAGCACATCAAAATACATAATAAATAGCACATTTTATCTCTGAAGCAGACAACTTCTCAAAAATTGTAGACCAGTGTTACAGTTATGAAAAGATGCCGAAAACTTTAACAATCCCCCCTAAAGCCTGTGTCACTGAATTTGGCAAGGACAAATTTCAAGTTGATGTCAATGTGCTGTTCTGTACAGGATGCAGCAAGGCTGCAGATTACAAATCACAATGCTATTAATTGTATTTTATTATAATGATTGATGGCACTGGTAGGCTTCGAACCTTGCTTAAAAACTGTAAATATATCAATAAAACATTGTGCTCAACCGATACCTATATATATTGAGGCTAGGGAAACTGAAATTCAGTGTTTCATTTTATTAGCAGAAAAATGGATTTTTAAATCCGATCATTTTGTTGTTGTTTTTTATCATGGGAAACTAGGACCCCTGGTTTATGGTGACCAGATGTCCCTATTTTATAGGGGACAGTCCTGATATTTGGGGCTTTTTCTTATATAGGCGCCTATTCCCCCTCCCCCCCCCCCCCCGCCCACACCCTGTGCCAATTTTTCACACTTGCTGTCTGGTCACCCTACCATTGTTATTACTAAACTGGAACCCCATCCCCTGAGCCAGCCAGCCCTCAGCCCCCTAACCCTGGGGCTGGATCGGAGCTGGTCCCTCTAGAGGGGAAAGGCTCCCGGTCCCAAGCAATGTAGCGTCCCAGTCTTGCTCCCTGTTGATGCTTCCGCATATGCAGCGTCCCTCAGTGGGGGCTCACGCTGCTCTACGCCGTGCTGGCCTGGCCCTGCCATGTGCTGAGCGCTAGAGGGCTCCAGGTGATCCTTTGTCTCTTTCTTGTTCTCTGCTCAGCTTCCTGGCTCAGAGCCTATTGCTGCACCGCCTCAATTGTGCGCCGGGAGCCCGGGGCGAGCCGAGCCGAGCCGCTGCTGCTCCCCAGCAGGGTGTCTGTGCGGGGAGAGCCCTTCCCTAGCGCCCCTCTGTGCCCAGCCGGGGGAACTTTCTCCGGGGACCGGAATCAGCCCCTGGGGCAGCCGCGAGCTCTGCCGACACCAGCCCCTGAGCCGGAGCCTGCAGGTGAGGGGAGAGACCCGGGGAAAGGGCTGGGGCCGGGCAGGAAAGTGACTCTACACCAATGGCCCCCCCTCGCCCCAGCTCTGCTCCCGGGGAGACGGGAGTCTGCGAATCCCAGAGCTGCTGCCCTCCCTGACTCCCCAGGCCCTGCCCCCCTGAGCGCCTGCAGGAGCCGAGCCAGCTCCGGAAGTTTATAACACCAACGCCTCTGTATGTGTGTGTCCATTTGTGTGTGTGTTTCTCTTTGTCATTCGACTGCCTGGAAGCAGCCCCTTGGGCTCTAGTTAATCTAAAATAAGGTGGGTTTGGGGAATAATCCGATTGTTGTTTAAAACGAGCTCTGCTATTCAGATACATGCCTGGGGAGTTTATTAATGAGCCAAACATTAGCTCTTTAATATGTGTACAGCAAAGCTCAGTCTGTCAGGTAATAATAATTACTAATTGTTCACATTACTCAATGCATTAAGGTCCTTGCTTGGAAGGCACCATAGAAATGCAACGTGTTATTTAATTAACAAACTGGAGCTAATTTCAGTGCCTGCAGTTTTATTGGACAATCTGCTTGTTTGTTTTCCTGTTAATTTTATGTAATGAAAACAGTAGAGTCAGACGCAGAAGTCAGAATTTCAGAAGGGCAGTTTGTGCTGGGTAGGGTAGCCAGGGCCTGTCCAGCAGCACAGGCCTTTGTCTGAGAAGAGAGGTTTTGGAAAGGGGGTGAGGTTCGTTTGGGGATGAGGGAGCTTGTGTTGTTTGTTGAACATGAAGTCACTGTGCTTCTTGGTAGTTTTGATACGTGATGGCTTTAATCCTGCACAGGCCCTGCAAGTGCCTGAGCAGCCATTAATGGTGCAAACTGTGCCCTTTTAGTGTGTGCCCCCCCCATATTGCACACAGTTATTTTGCATGGGCAGATGGCATTTGTGCACCCATGCTAAAATGGTGAACTTGTGTCAAAAAACCCAAACCACCCACGTAGGTTCAAGCCTCTGGGGTTCTGTTCTGAGGCATGAGAGAGGAGTGACGCCATGGTCAGAGCAGGAGTGGGAGAGAGGACTTCTGGTTTCTGTTGCTGGTTCTGGTGGTAGGGTGACCAGACAGCAAATATGAAAAATCAGGATGGGGGTGGGGGGTAATAAGAGCCTATATAAGAAAAAGACCCAAAAATCGGGACTGTCCCTATAAAATCATAGAATCATAGAATATCAGGGTTGGGAGGGACCTCAGGAGGTCATCTAGTCCAACCCCCTGCTCAAAGCAGGACCAATTCCCAACTAAATTATCCCAGCCAGGGCTTTGTCAAGCCTCACCTTAAAAACCTCTAAGGAAGGAGATTCTACCACCTCCCTAGGTAACCCATTCCAGTGCTTCACCACCCTCTCAGTGAAAAAGTTTTTCCTAATATCCAACCTAAACCTCCCCCACTGCAACTTGAGACCATTACTCCTTGTTCTGTCATCAGGTACCACTGAGAACAGTCTAGATCCATCCTCTTTGGAACCCCCTTTCAGGTAGTTGAAAGCAGCTATCAAATCCCCCGCTCATTCTTCTCTTCTGCAGACTAAACAATCCCAGTTCCCTCAGCCTCTCCTCATAAGTCATGTGCTCCAGCCCCCTAATCATTTTTGTTGCCCTCTGCTGGACTCTTTCCAATTTTTCCACATCCTTCTTATAGTGTGGGGCCCAAAACTGGACACAGTACTCCAGATGAGGCCTCACCAATGTCGAATACAGGGGAATGATCACGTCCCTCGATCTGCTGGCAATGCCCCTACTTATACAGCCCAAAATGCCGTTAGCCTTCTTGGCAACAAGGGCACACTGTTGACTCATATCTAGCTTCTCATCCACTGTAACCCCTAGGTCCTTTTCTGTAGAACTGCTTCCTAGCCATTCGGTCCCTAGTCTGTAACAGTGCATGGGATTCTTCTGTCCTAAGTGCAGGACTCCACACTTGTCCTTGTTGAACCTCAGGTTTCTTTTGGCCCAATCCTCTAATTTGTCTAGGTCCCTCTGTATCCTATCCCTACCTTCCAGCGTATCTACCACTCCTCCTAGTTTAGTGTCATCTGCAAACTTGTTGAGAGTGCAGTCCACACCATCCTCCAGATCGTTAATGAAGATATTGAACAAAACCAGCCCCAGGACCGACCCCTGGGGCACTCCACTTGAAACCGGCTGCCAGCTAGACATGGAGCCGTTGATCACTACCCGTTGAGCCCAACGATCTAGCCAGCTTTCTATCCATCTTATAGTCCATTCATCTATCCCATACTTCTTTAACTTGGTGGCAAGAGTACTGTGGGAGACGGTATCAAAAGCTTTGCTAAAGCCAAGGAATAACACATCCACTGCTTTCTCCTCATCCACAGAGTCAGTTATCTCCTCATAGAAGGCAATTACGTTAGTCAGGCATGACTTGCCCTTGGTGAATCCATGCTGACTGTTCCTGATCACTTTCCTCTCCTCCACGTGCTTCAGAATTGATTCCTTGAGGACCTGCTCCATGATTTTTCCAGGGACTGAGGTGAGGCTGACTGGCCTGTAGTTCCCCGGATTCTCCTTCTTCCCTTTTTTAAAGATGGGCACTACATTAGCCTTTTTCCAGTCATCCAGGACCTCCCCCGATCGCCATGAGTTTTCAAAGATAATGGCCAATGGCTCTGCAATCACATCCGCCAAATCGGGACATCTGGTCACCCTATCTGATGGGGGAGTATGATTCTGTTTCTGGGGGAAGAATGAGGTCTAGAGGTCAGAGCAGAGGGGTTGGGAGTCAGGACTCCTGTGTGTCATAGAGTTTAAAGGCAGATGGGGTCATTAGATCATCTGCTCTGAGCTCTTGTCTAACACAGGCCAGAGACTCTCACCCAGCTTCTGTCTCCGGTTTTGACACTAACTGGTTGTGCAGCCTGGGGGACGTCACTTTACTTCCGGGTCGGGGGTCACTTCTGCCCTCTGCAAAAGGAAGATCCTCATTATTTTGCGATATTGCTGCTGATGGCGAGATAAATAGGCAAATAAAAGGCAATGCCTTTGCCCCAAGGACAAGGTGCCTGAGGGCTGGGGACAAACCCCAGGGCAGGGGTGTGGGTTTGAAGGGGCAGGAGAATGAGAGCTAGAACAGTGAGGCATAGGGATGGATGATTCTGAATTGTGAGGGTAAACTCCCCCAAATCTACCATTGTCCTTCCTCCTGTTTATTTTCCTTCATCCTTCTTTGTCCCAGTTCCCTGTTCATTTGTCCTCAGAGTGAGTGGGTGTAAATCACTCCCCACTGGGCATGCTAGCCTTCCACACCCGCTGGGCATGGCTGTCAATGGTCCAGCACTTCCCCCCCAGTGGGAGTGGGCACATGCATGTGCTGACCCTATCCCTGTGCCTGCCTCCTGTAGCTCAGCAGCTTGGAGCTCCTCTCAGGAGCCTGCGCTTTGGAATCCCAGCCTCAGTGACTATGTCCACACTGTGGTAAAACACCCGCGGCTGGCCCGGCTCAGCTGGTTTGGACTCATGGGCTGTGGGTCTCTCAAAATGCAGTGTAGACATTAATGCTCAGGCTGGAGCCCCAGGCTTTGGGACCCTCCCACCTCACAGGGTCTTACAGCCCAGACTCCAGCCCCAACCTGAACATATACACTGCACAATTGTACAGCCCTGCAGCCTGAGCTGCGTGAGCCCCAGTCAGCTGACATGGGCCAGCCACAGGGATTTTATTCAGTGTAGACACACCCAGCAACACCCCCAAGCTAAACCTGCCCTGTGTGGAGACTGGGTTTCCTTTGATTCGTTCTGAATTTACCACCTTTCCGTTGCATTTACCATCCCCTTGCTCTGGTGTTGTCAGACAGTGTGAACAGCAGCCCCTGATCTACCGTGTTTATATCACGTCACACCTCCAAGGATGTTTTGAAAGTGCTTTCAGATCTTTGGCTCAAGCTGCTATAGGGGTGAATAATCATTAGATGACAGAAACATAGTTATTTCCCTCCCTTTCTGAACATCGAGCTCCTGCCTCAATATCTCCCAGTAGCAACTGCCTTCGGGGTCCAGTTTTCTGTAACACTGTGTCTTCTGTTCCCTGCACTTAGAGGGGTGGGGTGAAGGAACTATCTGGTCTTTACTATCTCTGCTAGGGTGACACCTGCCGCCAGCACAGAAAGGGGCTGGGTTTAAATTCAGGCGTTTATTTTGTCTAATAATTATTAGAGAAATATGTAGTTAATTATGGTCTCATTTGTTTTCTTCCCCGGAGCAGGATTTCTGGTTCCCCAATGCAAAGTGATCTCACTGATGGATGGAGGGGAGGGTCCCCAGTCTCCAGGGCTCTGAGGAACAGGAGATCCCAAGGAGCACCCACACAGGTGAGGAATTGGCTAAGCTGGTTCAGAAACTGTCAGCAAGTGAAGGAAAACATTTGGGGTTCCCACCAGGTGCCATATCCTCATGGCAGATGTCACTCACAGCTTCCCACCCACCCTGATGCTTGGCAGTAGCTCGCTTCCCACCAGCCTCCTTCCTCTGATTGCTTGGGTGGAATGTGGAAGAAGAATTGGTCCCCTCCTGTCTCTGCTCTGGGGAGGGGATTACGGGATTCAGCTCCTGGTGGTTTGGTCTCCCCCTAGTTATTTGGTTTTGTTCAGCCCTTTCCCATTCCCCATCTGAGGTTCCCTCCTCCCTGGCACAGGGCCTGACTCCTGTCTGGATTCTCTCTCTGGCCCAGCAGGTGATAGGACGGTGAGTGAGACCAAGGAGGAGAACCCTCAGCAGGGAGGTCCTGAGCAAGTGGAACCGCAGGGGGCGCTGTCGGGAGATGCTGAAAGGAACATTTCCCAGAATCCTGGGCAGGGAGAAGCCCATGAGAGTCAGCAGGGAAACCAGCTGGAGGAGAGACGAGGTGAATCCGCACACCATGTAGGAGCTCTCAAGCACAGCATGGGTGGTAGGACGCTGCCCGTAGGCAAGAACCAGAGCACCTGCACTGAATGTGGGAAGCAGTTCAGCCGGAGCTCGTATCTGGCGCAGCACCAACGGGTGCACACGGGGGAGCGTCCCTATGCCTGCGCCACCTGCGGGAAGAGCTTTGCTGTCAGCTCTGCCCTGCTCCGGCACCAGCGCACTCACACAGGTGAGCGGCCCTACCAGTGCCCTGACTGCCAGTGCAGCTTCAGCCGCAGCTCCCACTTGACGCGGCACCAGCGCTGCCACACACAGGAGGGGCCCTGCCATGGGGTTGGCTTGCCGGGTGAGCGCCCCTTCGCCTGCCTGGACTGCTGGCGGACATTCAGCCAGAGCTCGGACCTGGTGCAGCACCAGCGGGTGCACACGGACGAGCGCCCCTATGCCTGCACCGACTGTGGGAAGATCTTTGGCCGCAGCTCACACCTGCGGCAGCACCGGCGCACACATACTGGGGAGCGCCCCTACGCCTGCCAGGATTGTGGGCGCTGCTTCAGCGATGGCTCCTACCTCATCAAACACCAGCGCACCCACACTGGCGAGAAGCCCTACACCTGTCCTGACTGCAGCAAGGGTTTCAGCGTCAGCTCCCAGCTGGTTCGGCACCGGCGCGTCCACACTGGGGAGCGGCCCTACGCCTGCTGGGACTGCGGGAAAAGTTTCAGCCAGGGCACAGACCTGGCCACCCACCAGCGGTCCCACACGGGTGAGCGCCCCTACACCTGCCCTGACTGCGGGAAGGGCTTCAGCGACAGCTCCTCCCGCATCCGACACCACCGGCTGCACATCCAGGATGCCCCGTGATGGGCTGGTCGTGTGATGCACTGTCAGTATTACCCTGGCACCTAGGACCGGGCCCCTGTTTGATGGGTGCAAATTTACCCTAATTGTAAGTGCAACTGTAAAACATGTATATAAGTACCTAGCACGTCGCACTATCGGAGCCCAATGAACGTTGCTGGGAAAAGGTGCAAGGAGGAGATAGAGTGAAGCAGCCAAATAAAAAGGCCTTGTGGTGTAACTCAGGGACTGTGTTCAGGTCACACTGTGTAAATGAGACGTGTGGGACCGAAAATCCACGATCCAAAATTGGTGTGTCAGAAATTAGGCCCATTGGTAGACAAATTAATGAGGGGCTGGGCTATTTGGCCTGTCACTCGCCTTTGGGAGGCCTCAGAAAGAGACTAGGGGGAAAATGGGCATGGATGGATCCAAAATGCTGGCTGGGGAAAGGGAAGGAACAAGTGCCACCCTCACCTGGGACCCTGGGCCTTCACCATCCTGTCCTGACCAGACAAGCCAGAGAGAGGGACCCAGGGCCACCACCTCTGGCTAGGTCCCAGACACCACCTGGTCTGGCCTGCACCAAAAGCTCACATCAGCATAGCTGTCTCTCTCCAGGGTCTGAAAACCCCACTCCAAGAGCTGTAGCTCTGCCACCCTAGCCCCGGCAAAGGCGCAGTTTGGGGGATGGACGGATTTTTCCATTGATGTAGCTACCGCCTTTGGGAGGTGGATTACTTGTGCTGACTGGAGAGCTCCTCCTGTCACTAAAGCGAGTGTCTACACCGAAGCACAACAGCATGCGCAGCTGTAGCTATGCCACTGTAGCCTTCTAAGTGTAGACACAGCTGGAGACTTTGTCGACCCCACCCCATTCTGTCTGTTTCCTTACCCACCTTTCTTTCCTAGTACTCTCTTCTTGCCTTCTGTTTAATGACCATCAGGCTTAGCTGCCCAAGACTCCATGCTTTGTAAGAACACTGTGAGCCATGACCAGAGACAGCTAAAAGCAAGGCAGCCCGATGCTGGTACGCAGTTGCTAAGTCTCAGAGTGGCTGATGACACCCTGTGCTGGGCCTGTGTTTCTCCTGCCATGAGGTTCCAAGCGCGAGTCGGCACCCGAGACGGAAGCTACATTTTCCTGCTTTGCTGTTTGTTTCCCTCGCCTTGTGTGTCTCTTCTTAGGCAGTGGGATCTGCCTTTAACAAGAGTCCATTTTCTCCTTTCCCTACAAGGACAGTTAGCATCTAAGAGACTGTCAGACCAGGGGCTTTTCCTTCTAAAAACTTGCTGCAGCTAAAGGAACAAAGGCTGTTGTTGAAATAAAAGCCTCACTTTGTATCGAGATTTCTAATGCATTAGCTGCTTTTCCTTCTTTTCTGTCTCATTGGTAGGTTAAAAAGATTTGTAGTGGGGTGTTTGCCCTGGCACTGAGCAGGCTGAGCTGCTGTGTACCCAACCCTGGACCTTGTTGAACACAGTTTAATGTTGAACAGTTTCAGGGTCATGTTAACACCTTTGACACTTTGGGCCCCTGCATTCCAACTAAATTAATGGGTAGGGACTCAGGGAGCAGGGGTATCTCCCCCTGACTGCTAAGCCTCATCTCCCCTTGGACAAGGGCTGTGCAGGGGATCCTGCAAGGGGGTGGCAGGAAAGCTCAGGGCTCAGCTTTGGAGGACACACTGGGGATGGGGCCAATGTTGGAGTTTTCGGAATCTGGAATTTCTCGGTGGGGGCTGCAGCTGCTCCCAGCTTCCCAACCATGCTGCACATCCCCTCGCCTGTGCTACAGGCTTCAGCCACACACCAGGTAGCTGTGCAGGGTGGCATGGTCAGGCCTGGGTGACAGGGAGACTCCAGACATGGCAGAGGGACTCAGCGGGTAAGGGCAGGCCAGGCCAGGCACAAGAAACAGGGCCGGATTGACTTTTTGTGGGCCCGGCACCAAACATATTTGTGGGCCCCCATTAGGGAAATAGGGCATGTGATGGGGGGCGGTCTGCAGAGCGAGGGGCCAGTTGGGGGCAATGAGGCACAATGGGAGTGGCCCCACTCAACCCAGCACAAGGGCACTGTTTACAAACCCAAAACTGCTAGACATACCCTGGCCCACCCAGCCCTGTGCTGCCAGCTTGCCCCTTCCACACTGCCCCATGCCCTGCCCTTATGCCAGTGCCCCCTCATCCAGAGACTTCCCCCACAGATCCCTATGCCCAGCACCCCCTGCCTAGAGACCCCTCCCGCTGCCCTCCCACCACAACTACACAGCACCCTGCACACCATACCCCCTGCCCAGTTCCCCCACCCACAGATCCCCTACTGTCCAGCACCCCTTCACAGTCCCACCATCACAGCTGTACAGCGCTCCATATTCCTGAGGGAATTCTGCATCAAATTCTGTGCATAATATTTGAAAATTCTGAATTTTTTTGGTGCCTATGAGTGGGGGTTCCCAGGGTGAACATGTGATCTCAGCACAGCTTTGCAGTAAGGCCAATGGGCAGCAGTGACAGGAGACACGAGGAGAATTGGCCTCCCCAGTTGTTATACTTACAAAATAAAAACCAGCAGGATCTTATTCAAGGGATAAGGCAATATGCCATGTTTATTGTGAATACAGAAGGAATCTGAGTCAGCAATCAGTTATAGCTATAACATTCCATTCACTTACACATTCATTCAAACACACACACAAGTTCTGCAAGGCTGTTGTTATAGTTACCAGCCTTAGAGTTGGTTGTGCCAAGTCACTGGCCAGGTGGCCTGGACACGAGGAGGGAGTGGGGCCTTGTCAGATGCGCATCTGATGCTCCTGGAAGTTGGTTGCAGAACCGGACCCAAAGTCCTCAGTCTTCCGGATCTGTTTTGATAGGGATTTATCCTCATACAAGTCTATAGGGTTTGCCTCGTCATGCTGTTCTCACGTTTGAAGTGATAATCAAACACTGTTCTCACGTTTGAAGTGATAGTCAATCACACAGATGGCACAGCAATGACAGCTTGTTGTTATCTTGTTCTTTGGTTTTTCAGCCCCCGTCCTTGGGGCGGTTGTGGGGGTGGATTCCAGTGTGCCCTTGGGGTTATCGGACTATCTCACCCAGTGCATTCTTTGGCCAAATGGTCCTGGGTAGTTGTTTTTCTTATTCTAGGGTTGGCACTTCAACCTTTTATTATCCATCAAACATCCATCTGCAATCACTCTCCATTTCCCTTAACATGTTTCCTATCACATCTACATTTTATTACCTATTCATTCTTTAACATAACCATTCTAAAACCATTGGGGCATGACACACTTTAGTAAGTCCATTCATACCACTTGTTACACAGGAGAAGAAAACAAGCAAGATAAGAATGCAAAAGTGTGGGGGGTTAAAAAATCTTATTCCTGAGTTCCAGAGAAGAACAGAGTTGTAACAGCAGCTGTCCTAGAGTTACCTTATCACTTTAGAACAGACTCTCTGTCTCTGAATGTTCTTCTGCAATTAACACAGACCTTGTAAACTGTCAGGCATATTTCAATTAGTACAGATTCAGTCAGGCTGAGAAGCATATTTCTTTCTAATGGTCAGGACAAATCTGGGGTCTGTTCTGGGCTTTCCCTTTCTCATACTTTCCCCCATAATATAAATGTATTGATTATTACTTTTATCCAACACAGTCTCTTACCTGGGACAAAGACAAACAAACAACTAGAGAGGGCAAGGCAGGATGGAGCCTACAGCAGCAAGACCAAGGGAGCCGGGTGCCGCCTTGTCTGGACTATGTCTGAACTGTTGCTTTGCTGCACTGCCGAAGACCATTCCATGCGGCATGCCAGGTGACCAGGACCCGCCTCTGATTTGAAACGGGTTCATGGAGTCACTGTAGATACCTGCTGAGGGGCATTGATCCCTGAGGGAGTCAGAGTCTTTGACTAGGAATCACTCACAGTTGGACTTACTGGACAGCACTCACAGGGAGAAAGTGGTATACGTCTACACAGCAAGCAGAAACCCATGGCAGCAAGTCCCAGAGCCTGGGTCTACAGCAGAGATCCCCAAACTTTGCGTTCAGGGGCACAGTGGGGTCCGGGCAGGGAGCACCACCCAGTCCTGCTCTGCCCTCAGCTCCGTTCCAACCCTGCCCCCAGTCCCAGCCCCGGCTTCTGGCACCTGGCTTGGCTGCAGCATTGGCTCCTGACCCTGCCCCCCTGCCCTCACCCACAGCCCCTGGCTCCTGGCCACAGCTGAAGCTCCAGCCTCAGCCCTCGGCTTCCGACCGCACCGGCTACCAACCCCAAACTGCGGTCTGGCTCCAGCCTGGCTCCCAGCCCCAACCGTGCCCCCATTCCTGGCCCTGGCTCCCGGATGCCTGGCAACCCTACTGCTCTCAGCAGTGCAGCATGGCCTGGCCAGCAAAGAGAACATGCTGCAGATCCCACGAGGCAATGGGGGGTGGGGCACAGGCAGATTACATTGAGGGTAAGAGAGGGTGTGACGTAAAACATTTGGGGAGCACTGGCCTGCAGCATGGAGCTCTGGGAGGCCTTGGAGCTGAGACTATCTGTGTAGATGTGGGTGCTCAGGTCCAGGGAGGGCAGAGGACTTGAGACCCTGAGCGCCCATGTCTACACAGCTGCTTTTAGCAGCGTAGCGCAAATCCTCCAGCCCACGAATGTAGAGCCAGGCTCTGAGATGTGCTGCCAAGGGCTCTGCTTGCCGTGTAGACTTATTCAGGAGTGCCAGAATCCAAGGCTCAGGCTAGGAGGCCATGTGGCCTACCCTTGTGGAAGAGCAGGACCCCTTGGGGGTCTGGCAACATGAAGGGGTCCTCCCAAGGGACTCCTTACAAGCTGGGGCACAGCACAGCCCCTATGGGTCTGTGGCATCTCCCCACTGCCCTGTGAGTGCTGTGAGGGGGAGGGGACACTCTCTATGTCCTCTGGCCAGGGTTACGGCCTAGCCGTTAGATTACAGCACTCCCAGAACACCCCACTAGCCACCCCCCGCCCTCCCGCTGGCTCCCCTGGCCTGGCCGCTCGCTAGGGTTACCAACTTTCTTTTTCAGGAAACCGAACACCCTTGCCTTGCCTCTGCCCTGAGGCCACTGCCCTGCTCCACCCCTTCCTGAGGCCACACCCCCTCCCTCCATGGCTCGCTCACTCCCACCCTCATTTACTCTCTCATTTTCACTTGGCAGGGCCACAGGGTTGAGGTGTGGAAGGAGATGTGGGTTGCGGCTGGGGGTGCAAGCTATGGGTGGGGGGGTTGGGGTGCAGGAGGAGGCTCCAGGCTGGGGCTAAGGAGTTCAGAGTATGGGAGGGGGTGTGGGCGCCAGGCTCGAGTTTGGGTGCGGGAGGGGTCTCAGGGCTGGAGCTGGGGTTTGGAGTGAGGGTGTAGACTCTGGGCAGCACTGACCTCAGGCAACTCCCAGAAGCTGCTTCTAGGTGGAGGGGTCAGGGGGCTCTGCCCCTGCACACAGGCACCGCCCCTGCAGCTCCCATTGGCCACGGTTCCCGACCAATGGGAGCTGCAGAGCTGGCACACAGGGCAGGGGCAGCTCGCAGAGCCTCCCTGGCTGCTCTGCCCTAGGAGCCAGAAGGACATGCCGCTGCTTCCAGGAGTCATGCAGAGCTGGGCAGGGATCCTGCCTGCGCCACAATCAGACTTTAAACCGCCCAGTCAGTGGTGCTGACCAGAGCCGCCAGGGTCCCTTTTCGACCAGGCATTCCGGTTGAAAACCAGACACCTGGCAACCCTACTGCTCTCAGCAGTACAGCATGGCCTGGCCAGCAAAGAGAACATGCTGCAGATCCCACATGCTGTACAACCTGAGTGTAGAGCAACCGGGTGGCGGGGGAGTCGTGTGTGGGATTGAAGCAGAGGCCTCTGGCCCTAAGAGCTCTGGCTATGGCAGCTTGGACAAACGGCATCACTCTGTCACTTCAGCAGCTGAAACAGACTTGGTGTGTGAGGCTGAGGAATTACTGGAATGGGGCTCAGATCCCCGCCCCCAGCCATGTGGACTCGGGATGCAGTCCCACGCCATATCCTGCCCATCCCTCACCCTCCCTGACACTACCCCCTCCCAGCGTCCTCCTTGTCCTGGCTCCCTGCCCCCAGCCATGCCCCCTCACTGCCACATCCTCCATGCTCCCTTCCTAGCCCTGCCCCCTTCCGCAGCAGTATCCGCTTGCAGGTGTAGTGCCAGTCTGTGATATTTGTTCTTTTTAAAGCCCCAGCTCCTGGGGTGACAATCTCAGGGAGTTTCCAGCCCTGGCAGCTGTGAAGAAAAGCGTGGAAATGAGATCCCAGTGTGGCCGGATGACTCCAGAGCTGGAGGCCAAGAGAGACCCAGCATTGACCAGTGTTTATGATCCCTTAAGCCGGGGGCAGGGAGGTGGGTGATTGTGATTTTTGTGGGATTGGCAACACCACACCCTCCCTACCCCCATGTCCCCTTGCGCCTCCCGCTCCCTCCACTCCTGGTGTTCCAGGCTGCCGTGGGGGACACAGGGTGGTAGCAGCCCAGCGCTCAGTCCCTGCAGTGAGCAGACACTGAGGCATGGCAGAGGTGTCAGCAGCTCTTTGCTGGGCCTGACACCATGGTGCCTGAGCAGACGCAGGCCTTGCTGTGGGTGGGGGTGCCAGTAGGCACAGAGGGGACCCTGGCTGTCTGCCAGACGAGGATGGGAATGGAAAGGAGTCCACAGAGACGCCAGCTCCTGGCATAGTATCTCCCCTGCAGCTCTGTGCAGTCCTGCCTCCGGCTGGCAGATTACAGACAGAGGTCCCCCCGGGGGGAGGGAGGCATGGGGACTTTGTGTCATGTTTTATGTGACTTTGGCCAGGTCTAGGCTAGGCAATGAGGGTGGTCTAACAACACCACTCAGAGTGGGAGAAATGCACCCCCGACGGAGAGGGGGAGTAGCTTTCGTGCCAGGAGCAGCCCTCCTGTCCGCACATGTAAGGTCCTCACTGGAGCGCTGCAGCAGTGTCGCTGTAGCATTTTAAGTGTGGACGGCCCTTTGTAGTGCTCCCCTCCCCGGGGCAAGGGAGTGAGAGCTGCATGGAGAGGCAGGGAAGCAGGGGCAGACTGGCATGAAGGAACTATCGGGCTGGCTACGTGGGAATGAGGTCAATGTGTTCTAGCCACGTGGCAGCCAAGGGAGGAGGCAATGTGGGAACAACAGAGCTGTGAGGGGGAACAAAGACAGGCGATTGTGACACTGCACCCCGTATTCTTCAGTGATATGATAATGGCATAATTATGATGCATTTTGTACAAGATGGGTCACGTGAGGTGTCACTGGAAAAGTTATGATTTGCTGAACATGATGAGGTTCAACAAGGACAAGTGCAGAGTCCTGCACTTAGGACAGAAGAATCCCATGCACTGTTACAGACTAGGGACCGAATGGCTATGAAGCAGTTCTGCAGAAAAGGACCTAGGGGTTACAGTGAGCGAGAAGCTGGATATGAGTCAACAGTATGCCCTTGTTGCCAAGAAGGCTAATGGCATTTTGGGCTGTATAAGTAGGGGCATTGCCAGCAGATCGAGGAACGTGATCATTCCCCTGTATTCGACATTGGTGAGGCCTCATCTGGAGTACTGTGTCCAGTTTTGGGCCCCACACTACAATAAGGATGTGGAAAAATTGGAAAGAGTCCAGCGGAGGGCAACAAAAATGATTAGGGGGCTGGAGCACATGACTTATGAGGAGAAGCTGAGGGAACTGGGATTGTTTAGTCTGCAGAAGAGAAGAATGAGGGGGGATTTGATAGCTGCTTTCAACTACCTGAAAGGGGGTTCCAAAGAGGATGGATCTAGACTGTTCTCAGTGGTGGCAGATGACAGAACAAGAAGCAATGGCCTCAAGTTGCAGTGGGGGAGGTCTAGGTTGGTGTCAAGGCTCCTTCCCCACTCTGAACTTTAGGGTATAGACGTGGGGGCCTGCATGAAAACTTCTAAGCTTAACTACCAGCTTAGATCTGGTCTGCTGCCACCACTCCCAATGTGCTAATTCCCTTCCCTGGGTAGCCTTGAGAGACTCTTCACCAATTCCCTGGTGAATACAGATCCAAATCCCTTGGATATTAAAACAAGGAGAAATTAACAATCCCCCCTCCTTTCTCCCACCAACTCCTGGTGGATCAAGATCCAACCCCCTTGGATCTAAAAAACAGGGGAAATCAATCAGGTTCTTAAAAAGAAGGCTTTTAATTAAAGAAAAAGGTAAAAATCATCTCTGTAAAATCAGGATGGAAACTAACTTTACGGGGTAATCAAACTTAAAGAGCCCAGAGGACCCCCCTCTAGCCTTAGGTTTAAAGTTACAGCAAACAGAGGTAAACACCCTAGTAAAAGGTACATTTACAAGTTGAGAAAACAAAGATAAAACTAACACGCCTTCCTCTCCTGCCACCTCTGTAATGCCTGGCTGTTTACTTACAAGTTTGAAATATGAGAGACTTGTTCAGAAAGATTTGGAAAGCATGGATTGATGTCTGGTCCCTCTCAGTCCCAAGAGCGAACAACCACCAAAACAAAGAGCACAAACAAAAGCCTCCCCCCCCAAGATTTGAAAATATCTTGTCCCCTTATTGGTCCTTTGGGTCAGGTGTCAGCCAGCTTACCTAAGCTTCTTAACCCTTTACAGGTAAAAGGATTTTGGAGTCTCTGGCCAGGAGGGATTTTATAGTATTGTACACAGGAGGGCTGTTGCCCTTCCCTTTATAGTTATGACAGTTGGATATTAGGAAACACTATTTCACTAGGAGGGTGGTGAAGCACTGGAATGGGTTACCTAGGGAGGCGGTGGAATCTCCTTCCTTAGAGGTTTTTAAGGTCAGGCTTGACAAAGCCTGGCTGGGATGATTTAGTTGGGATTAGGTCCTGCTTTGAGCAGGGGGTTGGACTAGATGACCTCCTGAGGTCCCTTCCAACCCTGATATTCTATGATTCTATGAGCTTTGCGGCAGGGGGGTTGCAGATGGCGAGCCAAGGACACGGCCCTGTGCACTTGCCTGCCTGCCTGCCCCACTCCTCTGGGGCCTGGCCGAGAGCGACCTGGGAGTGTTGGCTCTGCCCTTGCTGGGGTGGGCATGCAAGCCCAGGCGATCAGTGCCAGCAGCGTGGGCAGGCAGCCCTCTGGAGGAGCAGCCACCTGTTCCCCTGCCAGGCTCTGCTGAGTGCTGATCGGTAGGATCCTAGAACTCCCTTTGCCAGAGGAAACCGCAGAATGTTTATTGTTACAGGGAGTCTTTAGTTTTTACATTGTGTGAGAAAACCATATACAGCAGAACCCTGGTTATTCGCATTATCTGGCTGTCTGTATTAACCAAACCGTGCTGACAGCCTGAGTCCAGGGCCAGCAGGGCGCCCGCTGTCAGCCCCCGAGGGAGCCCGCTGTAAGCCAAAGGCCGAGCTCTGCCACACAGGGATGGCCAAGGGAGGGGCTCTAGGCTGGCAACTCAATTGCTGCTTTTCCACCTCAAGCCCCACCCCCACTCTCTTCTTGTCCCAGCAACTCCCCACCCAGCCTCTTTCACATGCTTCTCCCACACCCTCCCTTCCTCTCCTGCCACCTCTGTGATGCCTCCAGGAGTCAGCCCCCAGCAGGGCCAGGCCAAGGGGCTGGAGGGTGCTGGGATGGGATCTAGTCAGACACAGACACTGCCTGGGTGAGTCAGAGCCCGCAGGTCATGTCCAGTACCCCCTGTAACTGTGTGATCTAGTGGCACACCCACACACACGTTGTACCTACTGTCTAGCTAGGATCTTGTCTCCCTCTGGCTCGGAGTTTGGGTCACTGAGCGGGGCAGGCAGGGACTAGATAAGGATAGGTCCATCAATGGCTATTAGCCAGGATGGGAAGGGATGGTGTCCCTAGCCTCTGTTTGCCAGAAGCTGGGAATTGGTGACAGGGGATGGATCACTTGATTATTGCCTGTTCTGTTCATTCCCTCTGGGGCACCTGGCATTGGCCACTGTTGGAAGACAGACTACTGGGCTAGATGGATCTTTGGTCTGACCCAGTAAGGCCATTCTTATGTTTTTATGACACCCCGACTGTCAGCACTGCTCAATGTGAGGGGGGCGGATCTGCAACAGAGCCTCTGGAGGACACAGGAGATGGGATGGGCCCAGCAAGAAACACCTTGTGGTAAGCTGCCACATCAATACAGCCCATTGTGTCCAGATATGGCATTGCAGCAGCCACACCTCAGTTTCCACCACTACTCCAGCCATAGGAGCTGTCTGGGTTCCTTCCCCACTCTGAACTCTGGGGTACAGATGTGGGGACCCGCATGAAAGACCCCCTAAGCTTATTTTTACCAGCTTAGGTTAAAAACTTTCCCAAGGCACAAATTCCACTTTGAACAGTATGCTGCCACCACCAAGTGGTTTAGACAAAGAATCAGGGAAAGGACCACTTGGAGTCCTATTCCCCCAAAATATTGCCCCAAGCCCTGCACACACACACCCCTTTCCTGGGGAAGGCTTGAGAATAATATCCTCACCAATTGGTGCAGGTGAACACAGACCCAAACCCTTGGATCTTAAGAACAATGAAAAATCATTCAGGTTCTTAAATGAAGAATTTTAATTAAAGAAAAGATAAAAGAATCACCTCTGTAAAATCAGGATGGTAAGTACTTTACAGAATAACAAAAGACTTAAAAACACAGAGGATTTCCCCTCTAGGCAAAATTTTAAAGTTACAAAAACAGGGATAAACTTCCCTCTTAGTACAGGGAAAATTCACAAGCTAAAACAAAAGATAATCTAATGCATTTCTTTCTATTACTTACTATTTCTGCAATAGTAGATGCTTAGTTCAGATATGGCTTAGGGAGATGTATTTTCCCTGCCCTGTTTCCTTGTTGACTCCGGGAGACACAGACGAAAAACCTTCCCCCCACAGATTTGAAAGTATCTTCTCCCCCTATTGGTCCTTTTGGTCAGGTGCCACCCAGGTTATCTGAGCTTCTTAACCCTTTACAGGTAAAAGAGGAATTAACCCTTTACAGGGTAAAGAGGGATTTTATGCTACCCTTAGCTGTATGTTTATGACACATCCCCCAAATCATAGACAGTGCTGGACAGCCTGCTCCACACTGGCTGTGATTTCTTCCTGGAGCTCTAGGAGAAAACAGAATTAATAAGACACATGCACCTTTAGATATACTACCGATTATGTAAAAACTAACAATATTTTCCACATTTCAAGGATGTAACCAGTTGATTCTGGGAAATTTTCACGGGAGAGTGCATCAGCCACTTAGTTAGAAGCTCCTGAAATGTGTTGTATTTCAAAATCAAAGTCCTGAAGAGCTAAACTCCACCAAAGAAGTTTTTTGTTAGTTTCTTTGACTGTGTGAAACCACTTCAGTGCAGCATGGTCAGTGTGCAGGTGGAACTGCCGTCCCCAAATGTATGGCTGTAGCTTCTCCAGAGCATACACCATGGTGTAACATTCTTTTTCTGATACTGACCAGTGGCTTTTCCTCTCAGAAAGTTTTTTGCTGAGAAACACAACAGAATGGAATTGTTGATCTGGTCCTTCCTGCATTATAACTGCTCCTACACAGTGCTCGGACGCATCTGTGGTTACAATGAATGGTTGGTTGAAGTCCGGGGCCCTCAGTACAGGGTCAGACGTAAGGGCAGCCTTAAGCTAGTTAAAGGCTTTTTGACACTTTTCAGTCCACTGAACTGCATTTGGTTGTTTTTTCCTGGTCAGGTCTGTTAGTGGGGTGGCAATTAGGCTGTAGTTTGATACAAATCGTCAGTAATAACCAGCCAAGCCCAAAAAAGGATTGGACCTGCTTCTTTGACTTTACAGACCAATTTTGGATAGCATTTACTTTAGCCTGTAGGGGGTTGATAGTACCTTGACCCACCTGGTGTCCAAGGTACATTACCCTGTTTAGGCCTATTTGACACTTTTTGGCCTTAACGGTTAATCCTGCCTCCCTTATGCGCTGTAAGACCGCTTGGAGGTGTTCCAGGTGTTCTGCCCATGAATCTGAGAATATAGCCACGTAGTCGAGGTAAGCGACTGCAAATTCCCCAAATCCAGCCAGAAGGTTATCTACCAGTCTCTGGAAGATGGGGGGTACATTTTGCAGTCCGAAAGGGAGCACATTAAATTCATACAGCCCTACATGGGTGATGAAGGCTGACCTTTCCTTGGCTGGGTCATCTAGCGGCACTTGCCAGTACCCCTTAGTTAAGTCTAAGGTGGAGATGAACTGGGCACATCCCAATTTCTCCACTAGCTCATCTGTGTGTGGCATTGGATAGTTTTCTGGCCGAGTTACAGCATTTAGTTTATGGTAGTCCACACAAAAGCAGATTTTTCCATCTGATTTGGGAACCAGAACCACTGGAGAGGCCCATGAACTCTCAGAGGGGTGGATTACACCTGTCTGTAACATGTCCTTGATCTCCCTTTCTATCACAGTTTTGGCTTGAGGAGCCATCCGGTAGGGTTGGGCTCTAATTGGGCAAGCATCACCTGTGTCAATGGAGTGGTATGACTGTTCTGTCCATCCTGGGGTGGTTGAAAACATTAGCACAAAGTGAGCTTCCCAAAGACGTTTCATGGTCCCTGCCAGGAAGTTAGTTCCCAAATCTGTAAGGATGTCGGAGAGCCAACCTACCCTGGCAAAAATGTCTGTCAATGCCTGGCTCACGCTTTTAGCCCTGGTGTTGCTTAGACCTACTGCTTCTGGCCATTGGGTGTCAAAATCTATGAAAGTTAGTATGTACAGCTTTCCTCTGGGTATCTTCTTAGGGAAAGGACCCAAAATATTCACAGCTACATGCTGAAATGGAACCTCAATGATGGAGAGTGGCTGGAGAGAGGCCTTGACCTGGTCTTGGGGCTTTCCCACCCTCTGGCACACTTCACAAGACTGGACATAGATAGAAATATCCTTGCCCATCCACTCCTAGTGGAATGACTTCCCCAAATGGTCCTTGGTCCTGTTCACCCCAGCATGGCCACTAGGGTGATCATGGGCTAAGCTCAAGAGCTTTTCCCTATATTTAGTTGGAACTACCAACTGTCTCTGAGGATGCCAGTCCTCCTTGTGCCTACCAGAAAGAGTCTCCTTGTATAAGAGTCCTCTTTCTATAACAAACCTGGACCTGTTAGAAGACCTGAGAGGTGGTGGGTCGCTCCGTGCTGCCATCCAAGCTCCCTTGAGTCTCTCATCCACTTCCTGCTCTGCCTGGAACTGTTCTCTTGATGCTGGAGACATTAGTTCCTCGCTGGGTTGTGGACTTGGGCTTGGTTCCACTGGAAGCGATGCAGGTGATGGGGTTGTTTCCGTTGACTCTAAACCGCTCTCCACTGGTGCGCTAGGTGGTATTTCAGGCTCCGGTTGAGCCTCTTGCACCGGTCTAGCTGCTGCTGCAGGTGCAGGCTCTGTGGCGCCCTTTGGTGCTGGCTCCCTTGACTCTGGGGGGGTTGCAAGCATGGGCTCTGGTGCTGACTGCTCCACCAGTTCCAGTCCTTGGGCTGGTTCTGGCTGGGTTCCAGGAACTGGATTTACAACTGCTGCCATAGACTCTGGTCTGGAGTCTCGTTCCACCACCTCTGTTACAGTTTTGGGCTTCCCATCTAGGATTTAACTTTCTGTTTCCTCAGGAACACCCTCTAAGAACTGCTCCATTTGCATTAGGAGAGACAGATCTTCCAGAGATTTAACACTTGCTCCTGATATTCAGGCATCCCAATTTTTTACAATGTGGTAGGCATGTCGGGAAAATGCCACATCTGGTTTGCAACTTTAGGGCTCTGAACTGCCGACGGGCATGCTCGGGTGTTAGCCCCATTCTAATTCTGGCCTTTCGTTTAAAAAGTTTGTACTCATTCATGTGTTCTTTAGGCATTTCAGCTGCCACTTCTGCTAAGGGTCCACTGAGCTGCGGCTTCAGCTCCACCATATACTGGTCTATAGGGGTGTTTTATCCAAGGCAGGCCCTTTCGAAATTTTCTAAGAAGGCCTCTGTATCATCGTCTATCTTGTATATGGGAAATTTCTTTGAATGGAGATTAGTACCTGGAGAAGGATTGTTAGGGCTACCTGATTGATCCAGTTTAGCCTTTTCCAGCTCTAAGTGCTTCAGCTCTAACTCCACTTCCAAGTGCTTTGCCTGCATTTCCGCCTCCAGGCGCTTCGCCTCTTTCTGCTTCCGCATCAAAGCACTTTGCCTCTCTTTCTGCTTCCACCTCCAAGCGCTTCGCCTGTCTCCTCTCCTCCGCTTCCAATTCCAAGCGCTTTGCATCTCTTTTGTCCTCTGCTTCCAAGCGCATCATCTATAGGAAGAAATCCCTATCTTCTGCAGTCAGAACTCAGTCTGGGTTAAGGGCATCCCTTCAGCTTGGCACCGGGATCTCGGTTCAGGGAGGCCTGTCACTTCCCTCCTGGGAAGTCCCTGTTCCCCCATCCTTTCCCTGCATTTCTGTCATGGAGCTGGATGTCTGGGCTTGATCTGGGTCTGTCTTCTCCGTGGCGTGCCGCTTGGGAAGACTGGTTTCTTTAGGGTTTCAGTGCCTGACCTCAACCTCATGCACAGGCTGCCCTACTCTAGCCTAACTATTTCATTGCCATGAAGCTAGAAAAGAATAAAATAAACTGCTTGTTGGACTCCCTGGCTTTGCTCCCCGCTCACCCCCTCCCCCCCAAGTATAAAGCCTCATTCAAAGACCCAGGGGTCACTATATTACTGCACACAGCAGTGAATCAATGCAGTTGTAGATAAATCTCTGCATTATGCATTTTTGTATAACTTTTATATAACTTTGTATTGAACCTTGGTAATATGTTATAGCGGGCCCCTAAGGTAGTATAATTAAGGTAAAAGAAAAATGTCTTTTTGCTAGAAGTAGAATAAAATCTTCCCCCCACTTTGTAATCAATTGCCCTGTTGAATGAATGAGGTGTGAATGAGGAAGGCATGGAAGGCAGGCACCTCCAGACACCTGCAACCCTTGGAGAGGGGCTAGAGAAGAGCAAACATACTGACGGCCTAGGGGGTTAGAAGCAAGCACCTTCCTTTGGGAACGCCCTTTTTGCAGCATTGGAACAACCCCCAGCCCAGAGAAAAGCAGCAAAAAGGACCAACAGACACAGTCCCAGATTTTGAATCTGGGAGATTTGCCCCCCTCCAGCCACCGACACGCCGCTCGCCTCCTCACACACCCCACAAGGATAAAGCCTCATTCAAAGACCCAGGGGGTCACTATGTTAATGCACACAGCAGTCAATCAATGCAGTACCAAAAATTAAAATACTGAAAATGGATGGTTCGTAGAAATTTTGGTGGTGCCCAGAACGCTCAGAGCCCCCCTCCCCCTGAACTCTGTCCCCCACCTGCCTAAGGCTCTGCGAGGGGGTTTGGGTGGGGGGAGGAGGTCTAGGGTGCAGGCCCTGGGTTGGGGCAGGGGATTGGGGTGTAGGACGGTTGAGAGGTTGGGCTCTGGGATGGAGTCTGAGGTGCAGGCTCTGAGAGGGTGTGTGGGAAGAGGTGGGGGTGCAGGCTCTGGGACGGAGTTTGGGTGCTGGGTGCAGGCTCTGGGTTGGGGCAGGNGGGGTGCAGGCTCTGGGACGGAGTTTGGGTGCTGGGTGCAGGCTCTGGGCTGGGTCAGGGCCTCTGGGTGAAGGAGGGGGGGAGGGATGCAGGCTCTGGGACAGAGTTTGGGTGCAGGAGGGTGTGTGTGGGAAGGGGTGGGGGTACAGGCTCTGGGATGGAGTTTGGGTGCTGGGTGCAGGCTTCAGGCTGGGGCAGGGCCTCTGGGTGCAGGAGGGGTGCAGGCTCTGGGATAGAGTTTGGGTGCAGGAGGGGGTGTGTGGGGAGGGGGAGGGGTACAGGCTCTGGGACAGAGTTTGGGTGCAGGAGGGGGTGTGTGGGAAGAGGTGGGGGTACAGGCTCTGGGACGGAGTTTGGGTACTGGATGCAGGCTCTGGGTTGGGGCAGGACCTCTTGGTGCAGGCTCTGGGACAGAGTTTGGGGGCAGGAGGGAGTGTGGGGGAAGGGGTGGGGGTACAGGTTCTGGGACTGGGACGGAGTTTGGGTGCTGGGTGCAGGCTCAGGGCTGGGGCACGGGGTGGGGTGCAGGATGGGTGGAGGGGTGCAGGCTCTGGGAGGGAGTGCAGAGGGCTGGGTGCAGGGTCTGGGACAGAGTTTGGGGACCAGAGAGGGGGTGTGGGCTCTGGGAGGGGGTGGTGGGTGCTGGAGGGGAGGGGACTGCCATCACATGTGGTTTGCTTCCTTCCTCCTCTGCTGCCCCTTGTCATAGCCTCACTGGGGGTGGGGGATGGGGCTGCCCCTTGCCCAGTTTGTAGGAGTGGTGGCTGGGGGGCGGATGACAGGGTCAAACACTCACCGAAGCCCCAGCAGCTGCTCAGGTGAGTGAGGTCCACTGCCGATGATCCTGTCTCCCACCGGAAGCCCCCTCAGGTGGGTGCCGGGGGAGGGGAGGGCTGCGAAGCACGTGTGCACTGCCTCCTCCTCCCTCCCCCTCCTGACGTGCAGCAGCTGGCTGCTTGCCCTCAGCCCTCTGCCGGCCAGCGTCTCTTGTTGCCATAGAGGCAGCAGCAGCCGGGAGAGCCACACAGCTTTCCTTTCGGCAGGGATGCTCTGGCTTTTCTGTGCCCCTCGGCTTTGCATGCCCGAGGCAAGTGCCTCACTTGCCTCACCCTTGTTATGGCACTGCAGGGCTGGGCAGACCAGTGTGCATCTGGCAACTGCCAGTTTGTACATTGCCTTGTACTGGGCTGGGTGGAGCGGGGTCAGTCCCACCATGCTATGCCTCATTGTCCCTGGCTGGCCCCTTGCTCTGGTAACCGACCTCCCCACGCCATGCTCCTTTGCCCCCATGGGAGCCCACAAATATGTTTGGGGCCAGGCCCAAAAAAGGTTAATCCAGCCCTGGACATCAGACAAGCTATTGTGGAACATTGTGGACAAAAGACTCAGTTGATGGCATAAGCAATCAGTTTGAACTGTGGGGGAAGGGAATAACAATGCCTGGCCACGAGGAACTTTGGGTATGTCTACACTATGAAATTAGTTTGAATTTATAGAAGTCGGTTTTATAGAAATCGGTTGTATACAGCCGATTGTGTGTGTCCCCACATAAAATGCTCTAAGTGCTCTAGTCGGCGGACCGCGTCCACAGTACCGAGGCTAGCGTCGACTTCCGGAGCATTGCACTATGAGTAGCTATCCCACAGCTATCCCACAGTTCCCGCAGTCTCCGCCCCCCATTGGAATTCTGGGTTGAGATCCCAATGCCTGGATGATGCAAAACAGTGTCGCGGGAGATGCTGGGTACATGTCGTCAGGCCCCTCCCCCTCCGTCACAGCAACGGCAGACAATAGATTCGCGCCTTTTTACCTGGGTTACCTGTGCAGACAACATACCACTGCAAGCATGGAGCCCGCTCAGCTCAGCTGAGCTCACCGTCACCATATGTCCTCTGGGTGCCGGCAGACGTGGGACTGCATTGCTACACAGCAGCAGCTGCTAACTGCCTTTTGGCGGTAGACGGTGTAGCATGACTAATAGCCGTGGGGCTGGCAGCCATAGGGCTGGATTGCACCAGCCCCTTGCCCTTTGGTAGAAGATGGTATATTACGACTGGTATCCGTCGTCGTTGTACTGCAGTGGCTGTCAATCATGGGCACCTGGGCAGACATGCTACCGTCTCGATGATGATGGCTATCAGTCGTAGTATACTATTTTCTGCCAATTGCCCAGTATTGTCTGCTAAGCACCCAGAAGAGGCCGAGGGCGATCTGGGTGCTGGCAGACGTGGGGCTGGCAGACGTGGGGCTGCATTGCTACACAGCAGCAGCCCCTTGCCTTTTGGCAGAAGATGGTATATTACGATTGGTATTCGTCATCATTGTACTGCAGAGGCTATCAGTCATGCTGCACCGTCGGCTGCCAGCTTAAGTTGTAAAAAATAGATTTGTTCTGTATTCATTTGCTTCCCCTTCCTCTGTGAAATCAATGGCCTGCTAAGCCCAGGGTTTTCAGTTTAATCTTTGGGGGGACCATTCTGTGTGACAGTTGTTTGTGTTTCTCCCTGATGCACAGCCACCTTTCTTGATTTTAATTCCCAGTACCTGTACCTGTACGCCATGTCGTCACTCGGCCCTCCCTCCCTCCCGCCTTCCCTCCTTCTCCTGGTCCATCAGATACTAGTTTCGCGCCTTTTTTCTGACCAGGTGCCATAGCTAGAACTGGGATCATGGAGCCCGCTCAGATCACCGCGGCAATTATGAGCACTATGAACACCACGCGCATTGTCCTGGAGTATATGCAGAGCCAGGACATGCCAAGGCGAAACCCAGACCAGCCGAGGAGGCGATTGCAGCGCGGCGAAGAGAGTGATGAGGAAATTGACATGGACATAGACCTCTCACAAGGCACAGGCCCCAGCAATGTGGAAATCATGGTGTCACTGGGGCAGGTTCACGCCGTGGAACGCCGATTCTGGGCCTGGGAAACAAGCACAGACAGGTGGGACCGCATCGTGCTGCAGGTGTGGGACGATTCCCAGTGGCTGCGAAACTTTCGCATGCGTAAGGGCACTTTCATGGAACTTTGTGACTTGCTTTCCCCTGCCCTGAAACACCAAGATACCAAGATGAGAGCAGCCCTCACAGTTGAGAAGCGAGTGGCGATAGCCCTGTGGAAACTTGCAACGCCAGACAGCTACCGGTCAGTCGGGAATCAATTTGGAGTGGGCAAATCTACGGTCAGGGCTGCTGTGATCCAAGTTGCCAGGGCAATGAAAGACCTGGTGATATCAAGGGTAGTGACTCTGGGCAACATGCAGGCAATAGTGGATGGTTTTGCTGAAATGGGATTCCCAAACTGTGGTGGGGCCATAGACGGAACCCATATCCCTATCTTGGCACCGGAGCACCAAGCCACCGACTACATAAACCGCAAGGGGTACTTTTCAATGCTGCTGCAAGCCCTGGTGGATCACAAGGGACGTTTCACCAACATCAACGTGGGATGGCCGGGAAAGGTACATGATGCTCGCGTCTTCAGGAACTCTGGTCTGTTTCGAAAGCTGGAGGAAGGGACTTTCTTCCCAGACCAGAAAATAACAGTTGGGGATGTTGAAATGCCTATCGTGATCCTTGGGGACCCAGCCTACCCCTTAATGCCATGGCTCATGAAGCCGTACACAGGCAGCCTGGACAGTAGTCAGGACCTGTTCAACTACAGGCTGAGCAAGTGCCGAATGGTGGTGGAATGTGCATTTGGACGTTTAAAAGCGCGCTGGCGCAGCTTACTGACTCGCTCAGACCTCAGCGAAAAGAATATCCCCATTGTTATTGCTGCTTGCTGTGCGCTCCACAATATCTGTGAGAGTAAGGGGGAGACATTTATGGCGGGGTGGGAGGTTGAGGCAACTCGCCTGGCCACTGATTACGCGCAGCCAGACACCAGGGCGGTTAGAGGAGCACAGCAGGGCGCAGTGCGCATCAGAGAAGCTTTGAAAACGAGTTTTGTGACTGGCCAGGCTACTGTGTGAAACTTCTGTTTGTTTCTCCTTGATGAACCCTCCAACACCCCCCCCCCGACCCGGTTCACTCTACTTCCCTGTAAACCAACCACCCCACCCCACCTTCCCCTCCCCAATTCGAGCACCGCTTGCAGAGGCAATAAAGTCATTGTTTTTTCACATTCATGCATTCTTTATTAGTTCCTCACAGAAGTAGGGGGATAATTGCCAAGGTAGCCTGGGATGGGTGGGGGAGGAGGGATGAAAAAGGACACACTGCATTTTAAAACTTTAACTCTTATTGAAGGCCAGCCTTCTGATGCTTGGGCGATCATCTGGGGTGGAGTGACTGGGTGGCCGGAGGCCCCCCCACCGTGTTCTTGGGCGTCTGGGTGAGGAGGCTATGGAACTTGGGGAGGAGGGCTGTTGGTTAAACAGGGGCTGTAGCGGCGGTCTCTGCTCCTGCTGCCTTTCCTGCAGCTCAACCATACGCTCGAGCATATCAGTTTGATGCTCCAGCAGACGGAGCATTGACTCTTGCCGTCTGTCTGCAAGCTGACACCACCTATCATCTTCAGCCCGCCACTTGCTCTTTTCATCCCGCCATTCAGCCCGCCACCTCTCCTCTCGTTCATATTGTGCTTTTCTCATGTCCGACATTGACTGCCTCCACGCATTCTGCTGTGCTCTATCAGCGTGGGAGGACATCTGCAGCTCCGTGAACATATCGTCCCGCATCCTACATTTTCTCTTTCTAATGTTCACTAGCCTCTGCGAAGGAGAAACATTTGCAGCTGGTGGAGGAGAAAGGAGAGGTGGTTAAAAAAGACACATTTTAGAGAACAATGGGTACACTCTTTCATTACAAGGTCGCATTTTTCCTCTGCCTGCCGGTTTGGTATGAGAGATCACTCACGCAGTACCCCAGGCAACATATTTCGGCTTGCAGGCAGGCCACAGTGTTTTGGCTTTTTTAACCTTCTTAACATGCGGGAAAGGTTTCAAACAGCAGAGCATTTCCCATATCAAGGATGAATTGGGTTGGCCATTTAAAATGGGTTTTCAATGTAAAAGGAGGGGCTGCGGTTTCCCGGTTAACATGCGGCACAAACCTAAGTAAACCACCCCCCCCACACACACACACGATTCTCTGGGATGATCACTTCACCCCTCCCCCCACCGCGTGGTTAACAGCGGGGAACATTTCTGTTCAGAAGAGCAGGAACGGGCACCTCTGAATGTCCCCTTAATAAAATCACCCCATTTCAACCAGGTGACCGTGAATGATATCACTCTCCTGAGGATAACAAAGAGAGATAAGGAATGGATATTGTCTGCATGCCAGCAAACTCCGGGACCATACGCTGCCATGCTTTGTTATGCAATGATTCCAGACTACGTGCTACTGGCCTGGAGTACATGAAGGAGAGCTTTCTGGAGATGTCCCTGGAGGATTTCCGCTCCATCCCCATACACGTTAACAGACTTTTCCAGTAGATGTACTGGCCGCGATTGCCAGGGCAAATTAATCATTAAACACGCTTGCTTTTAAACCATGTGTAATGTTTACAAATATTTACAAAGGTACACTCACCAGAGGTCTCCTGTGTGCCCTGAGGGTCTTGGGTGAGTTCGGGGGTTACTGGTTCCAGGTCCAGGGTCACAAACATATCCTGGCTGTTGGGGAAACCGGTTTCTCCGCTTCCTTGCTGCTGTGAGCTACCTACAGTACCTCCATCCTCATCTTCCTCGTTCCCCGAACTGTCTTCCCTGTGTGTTTCTCCATTGACGGAGTCATAGCACACGGTTGGGGTAGTGGTGGCTGCACCCCCTAGAATGGCATGCAGCTCCGCGTAGAAGCGGCAAGTTTGCGGCTCTGCCCCGGACCTTCCGTTTGCTTCTCTGGCTTTGTGGTAAGCTTGCCGTAGCTCCTTAATTCTCACACGGCACTGCTGTGTGTCCCTGTTATGGCCTCGGTCCTTCATGGCCTTGGAGACCTTTTCTAATACTTTGCCATTTCTTTTACTGCTACGGAGTTCAGCTATCACTGCTTCATCTCCCCATATGGCGAGCAGATCCCGTACCTCCCGTTCGGTCCATGCTGGAGCTCTTTTGCGATCCTGGGACTCCATCACGGTTACCTGTGCTGATGAGCTCTGAGTGGTCACCTGTGCTCTCCACGCTGAGCAAACAGGAAATGAAATTCAAACGTTCGCGGGTCTTTTCCTGTCTGCCTGGTCAGTGCATCTGAGTTGAGAGTGCTGTCCAGAGCGGTCACAATGAAGCACTGTGGGATAGCTCCCGGAGGCCAATAACGTCGAATTCCGTCCACACTACCCCAATTCCGACCCGCAAAGGCCGATTTTATCGCTAATCCCCTCGTTGAAGGTGGTGTAAAGAAACCGGTTTAAAGGACTCTTTAAGTCGAAAGAAAGGGCTTCGTCGTGTGGACGTGTCCAGGCTTAATTCGATTTAACGCTGCTAAAGTCGACCTAAACCCGTAGTGTAGACCAGGCCTTTATCTCTATGCTGCTTGGAGGGGTGGGGGCTGGATGGGGAGATGTTTTAGGCACAAAGTGAGAGAGTTGCAGCTGCTCAGGCCTTGGCTACACTTGCGAGTTGCAGCGCTGTAAAGCCGCCCCCAGCACTGTAACTCACTCCCCGTCCACACTGGCAAGGCATTTGCAGCGCTGTATCTCCTTGGTTGCAGCGCTGCATGTACTCCACCTCTCTGAGAGGAATAGTGAGTGCAGTGCTGCCGCTGCAGCGCTGCGGCGCCGCGGCGCCAGTGTGGCCGCCCAATGCGCGGTGAATGGCCTCTAGAATTATTTGGCAGTATCCCACAATGCCTGTTCTAGCCACTCTGGTCATCAGTTCAAACTCTACTGCCCTGGCCTCAGGTAACCAACCATGTGACTGACCCTTTACATTCCCCAGGAATTTTAAAAATCCCCTTCCTGTTTGCTCAGCCCGGCGTGGCGTGGAGTACTATCAGCAAATCTTTCCAGGTGACCACTGCCTCTACACGTCAAGCGAGCCCCAGCATGGAGCAATGGCGAGTTGCTGGACCTCATCAGTGTTTGTGGGAAGGAAGCTGTCCAGTCCCAGCTGCGCTCCAGCCGTAGGAATTACGATACCTTCGGGAAGGTATCAAAGGACATGATGGAAAGGGGCCATGACCGGGACGCCCTGCAGTGCAGGATTAAAGTCAAGGAGCTGCGGAGTGCCTACCGCAAAGCCCGCGATGCAAATGGCCGCTTGGGTGCTCCCCCCGCGACCTGAAGATTCTACAAGGAGCTGGATGCGATACTTGGGGTTAACCCCACCTCCACTCCGAGCACCACCATGGACACTTCAGAGCTGGTGTGGGGGGGGAGGAGGAAGAGGAGGAGGAGGAGGAGGAGGAAAACGGGAGTGATGGTGGTGGGCCGGATGGAGACACCCCGGAATCCCTGGAGCCATGCAGCCAGGAGCTCTTCTCGAGCCAGGAGGATGGTAACCAGTCGCAGCGGCCGGTACTTGGTGGAGGACAAACAGAAGAGCAGGTTCCAGGTAAGCGTTTTTTTTTTTCGGGAAGGAATTTTTTCGGTGCGGGCTCTTTGGAAGAGGAGGGTTAAACATGCATGCCTAGATGCGGAATAGTGCATTGATGTGGTTTATCACATCGCGGTAATCGGCCTCGGTAATCTCCTCGAATGTCTCATCCAGAACGTGTGCAATGCGCTTGCACAGGTTTATAGGGAGAGCCACCATGGTCCTTGTCCCAGGCAGGCTAACGTGTCCCCACCACTGTGCCGCGAGGGGCGGGGGAACCATTGCTGCACACAGGCAAGCTGCATATGGGCCAGGGCGGAAGCCGCATTGCAGTAGAAGACCCTCCCTTGCTTCCCAGGTCACCCTCAGCAGCGAGATATCATCCAGGACGAACTCCTGTGGAAAATGTTGGGACAGTGTTCAGTGTAGGTGCCCCCTGAAGCTGTTGGCTCTCTCCAAGGCACAGAAACCCAGAGGACAGTGCAGCCCTGAAACAATCAGTCCCCATTACTCACCATTTTGAGGCTCCCGTGGGATATGTGTGCTCTGTTTCAGACGGGAAAATTATGCTATTGTGTAGACCCTGTGTGTTGTCTACTCCTTAAGTGCGGGGGGAATCATTACTCTGTCTGGTATAAACAATGCTGCCTCTGTTAAATGTTATGTTTTGCCTATACAGCTGCATCAACCTTGAGACCTCAGCCGTCCCTCTTATCACCTGCTCAGAGACTGCAAAGACTCAGGAAGAGACCGTGAAAAAGCAAAGAAGACATGCTGCAAGAAGTGATGCGGCAATCTATTAAAGAGAACGAGAAGGCACAGGACTGGAGGGAGAGAGAAAGCAGGATCCGCCAGGAAAACGCAGCGCACCGGCAGCAAAGCACCGCGCACCGGCAGCAAAGCACCGCGCACCGGCAGCAAAGCACTGATAGGTTCATCAGCATCCTGGAGCGCCAAGCAGATGCTATCCAGGAGCTGGTAGCCAGGCAGAAAGAGGAGCAGTACTGAAATCACAAACGCCACCCCCCTCTACAGCCCTTGTCCCAAAACTCTTTCCGTTGTGCCCCACTGTCACCTCCAATCCACTTTCCCCAACTTCCGTGTTCTTTACGCCACCCGCTGCCTCCAATACCAGAATCTTCACCACCCAACCCTGAAGACCACGACCCTTACCCTCTGCACTCAACCCCCATCACCATGCAGTATAGCTGCCCTGAAGTGCAGCACTCACTGCACAGCACACCAGACAGGACATACCCGAATCTGTGATTGTACTGTTCCCCACTCCACCCCCTTTTTTCTTTTCAATAAATGGATTCTTTGGCTCTGAAAACATTCTTTATTATTGCATAAAGTAAAAGACTCCTTAGCTCAGGAAATAAACAGGCACTGCAAGTCTGCTTGTCTCCTAAGCAGACACTGATTCCTAAAGATTGGAACTACTGCACTTCACTCCGTGCAGGGCACCAGATATCACTGCTGGTTTTCAGCCTCAAATTGCTCCCTCAAGGCATCCCTAATCCTTGCAGCCCCGCGCTGGGCCCCTGTAATAGCCCTGCTCTCTGGCTGTGCAAATTCAGCCTCCAGGTGTTGAACCTCGGAGGTCCATGCCTGAGTGAAGCTTTCACCCCTCCCTTCACAAATATTATGGAGGGCACAGCACGTGGATATAACCGTGGGGATGCTGCTTTCGGCCAAGTCCAGCTTCCCATACAGAGATCGCCAGCGGGCCTTTAAACAGCCAAAGGCACACTCCACAGTCATTCGGCACCGGCTCAGCCTGTAGTTGAACCGTTCCTTGCTGCTGTCAAGGCTCCCTGTGTAGGGTTTCATGAGCCACAGCATTAACGGGTAAGCGGGATCTCCAAGGATCACAATGGGCATTTCAACTTCCCCTACCGTGATCTTCCGCTCTGGGAAAAAAGTCCCGGCTTGCATCTTCCTGAACAGCCAAGTGTTCCGAAAGAAGCATGCGTCATGCACCTTTCCGAGCCAGTCTGTGTTAATGTCAATGAAACGCCCACGGTGATCCACAAACGCCTGGAGAACCATAGCGAAATACCCCTTCCGATTAACGTACTCGGATCCTAGGTGGGGTGGTGCCAGAATAGGAATGTGCGTCCCATCTATCGCCCCTCCACAGTTAGGGAACCCCATTTGTGCAAAGCCATCCACTATTTCCTGCATGTTACCCAGAGTCACGGTTCTTCTGAGTAGGATGCGATTAATGGCCTTGCAAACTTGCATGAACACGATTCATATACACGATGTGACGGAGAGACTGCCGAGACTCATCAAGCCCTCGGATCGCTACCCCTTCCTGCTTCTCCACGTGGGCACCAATGATACTGCCAAGAATGACCTTGAGCGGATCACTGCAGACTACGTGGCTCTGGGAAGAAGGATAAAGGAGTTTGAGGCGCAAGTGGTGTTCTCGTCCATCCTCCCTGTGCAAGGAAAAGGCCGGGGTAGAGACCGTTGAATCGTGGAAGTCAACGAATGGCTACGCAGGTGGTGTCGGAGAGAAGGCTTTAGATTCTTCGACCATGGGATGGTGTTCCAAGAAGAAGGACTGCTAGGCAGAGACGGGCTCCACCTAACGAAGAGAGGGAAGAGCATCTTCGCCAGCAGGCTGGCTAACCTAGTGAGGAGGGCTTTAAACTAGGTTCACCGGGGGAAGGAGACCAAAGCCCTGAGGTAAGTGGGGAAATGGGATCCTGGGAGGAAGCACAAGCAGGAGAGCGCAAGAGGGGAGGACTCCTGTCTCATGCTGAGAAAGAGGGACGATCGATGAGTTATCTTAAGTGCCTATACACAAATGCAAGAAGCCTGGGAAACAAGCAGGGAGAACTGGAAGTCCTGGCACAGTCAGGGAACTATGATGTGATTGGAATAACAGTGACTTGGTGGGATAACTCACATGACTGGAGTACTGTCATAGATGGATATAAACTGTTCAGGAAGGACAGGCAGGGCAGAAAAGGTGGGGGAGTTGCGTTGTATGTAAGAGAGGAGTATGACTGCTCAGAGCTCCGGTATGAAACTGCAGAAAAACCTGAGAGTCTCTGGATAAAGTTGAGAAGTGTGAGCAACAAGGGTGATGTCGTGGTTGGAGTCTGCTATAGACCACCAGACCAGGGGGATGAGGTGGACGAGGCTTTCTTCTGGCAACTAGCAGAAGTTGCTAGATCGCAGGCCCTGGTTCTCATGGGAGACTTTAATCACCCTGATATCTGCTGGGAGAGCAATACAGCGGTGCACAGGCAATCCAGGAAATTTTTGGATAGTGTAGGGGACAATTTCCTGGTGCAAATGCTGGAGGAACCAACTAGGGGCAAAGCTTTTCTTGACCTGCTACTCACAAACAGGGAAGAACTAGTAGGGGAAGCAAAAGTGGATGGGAACCTGGGAGGCAGTGACCATGAGATGGTCGAGTTCAGGATCCTGACACAAGGAAGAAAGGAGAGCAGCAGAATACGGACCCTGGACTTCAGAAAAGCAGATTTTGACTCCCTCAGGGAACAGATGGGCAAGATCCCCTGGGAGAATAACATGAAGGGCAAAGGGGTCCAGGAGAGCTGGCTGTATTTTAAAGAATCCTTATTGAGGTTGCAGGAACAAACCATCCCGATGTGTAGAAAGAATAGTAAATATGGCAGGCGACCAGCTTGGCTAAACAGTGAAATCCTTGCTGACCTTAAACGCAAAAAAGAAGCTTACAAGAAGTGGAAGATTGGACAAATGACCAGGGAGGAGTATAAAAATATTGCTCAGGCGTGCAGGAGTGAAATCAGGAAGGCCAAATCACACTTGGAGTTGCAGTTAGCAAGAGATGTTAAGAGTAACAAGAAGGGTTTCTTCAGGTATGTTAGCAACAAGAAGAAAATCAAGGAAAGTATGGGCCCCTTACTGAATGAGGGAGGCAACCTAGTGACCGAGGATGTGGAAAAAGCTAATGTACTCAATTATTTTTTTGCCTCTGTCTTCACGCACAAGGTCAGCTCCCAGATTGCTGCACTGGGCAGTACAGCATGGGGAGAAGGTGACCAACCCTCTGTGGAGAAAGAAGTGGTTTGGGACTATTTAGAAAAACTGGACGTGCACAAGTCCATGGGGCCAGATGCGCTGCATCCGAGGGTGCTAAAGGAGTTGGCGGGTGAGATTGCAGAGCCATTAGCCATTATTTTTGAAAACTCATGGCGATCAGGGGAGGTCCCAGATGACTGGAAAAAGGCTAATGTAGTGCCCATCTTTAAAAAAGGGAAGAAGGAGGATCCGGGGAACTACAGGCCAGTCAGCCTCACCTCAGTCCCTGGAAAAATCATGGAGCAGGTCCTCAAGGAATCAATTATGAAACATTTAGAGGAGAGGAAAGTGATCAGGAACAGTCAGCATGGATTCACGAAGGGGAAGTCGTGCCTGACTAACCTAATTGCCTTCTATGATGAGATAACTGGCTCTGTGGATGAGGGGAAAGCAGTGGATTTGTTATTCCTTGACTTTAGCAAAGCTTTTGATACGGTCTCCCACAGTATTCTTGCCGCCAAGTTAAAGAAGTATGGGCTGGATGAATGGACTGTAAGGTGGATAGAAAGCTGGCTAGATCGTTGGGCTCAACGTGTAGTGATCAATGGCTCCATGTCTAGTTGGCAGCCGGTTTCAAGCGGAGTGCCCCAAGGGTCGGTCCTGGGGCCGGTTTTGTTTAATATCTTTATTAATGATCTGGAGGATGGTGTGGACTGCACTCTCAGCAAGTTTGCAGATGACACTAAACTAGGAGGCGTGGTAGATAGACTAGAGGGTAGGGATCGGATACAGAGGGACCTAGACAAATTAGAGGATTGGGCCGAAAAAAACCTGATGAGGTTCAAGAAGGACAAGTGCAGAATCCTGCACTTAGGACGGAAGAATCCCATGCACTGCTACAGACTAGGGACCAAATGGCTACGAAGCAGTTCTGCAGAAAAGGACCTAGGGGTCACAGTGGACGAGAAGCTGGATATGAGTCAACAGTGTGCCCTTGTTGCCAAGAAGGCTAACGGCATTTTGGGCTGTATAAGTAGGGGCATTGCCAGCAGATCAAGGAACGTGATCATTCCCCTTTATTCGACATTGGTGAGGCCTCATCTGGAATACTGTGTCCAGTTTTGGGCCCCACACTACAAGAAGGATGTGGAGAAATTGGAAAGAGTCCAGCGGAGGGCAACAAAAATGATTAGGGGTCTGGAGCACATGACTTATGAGGAGAGGCTGAGGGAACTGGGATTGTTTAGTCTCCAGAAGAGAAGAATGACGGGGGATTTGATAGCAGCCTTCAACTACCTGAAGGGGGGTTCCAAAGAGGATGGAGTTCGGCTGTTCTCAGTGGTGGCAGATGATAGAACAAGGAGCAATGGTCTCAAGTTGCAGTGGGGGAGGTCCAGGTTGGATATCAGGAAAAACTATTTCACTAGGAGGGTGGTGAAACACTGGAATGCGTTACCTAGGGAGGTGGTGGAATCTCCTTCCTTGGAGGTTTTTAAGGCCTGGCTTGACAAAGCCTGGGTGGGATGATTTAGCTGGGAATTGGTCCTGCTTTGAGCAGGGGGTTGGACTAGATGACCTTTTGAGGTCCCTTCCAACTCTGATATTCTATGATTCTATGATTCTATGATTCCAACAGTCGACTTTCCCACTCCAAACTGGTTTGCGACTGACCGGTAGCTGTCTGGAGTTGCCAGCTTCCAGATTGCAATAGCCACCCGCTTCTCCACTGGCAGGGCAGCTCTCAATCTCGTGTCCTTGCACCGCAGGGTGGGGGCAAGCTCCTCACACAGTCCCATGAAAGTGGCTTTTCTCATCCGAAAGTTCTGCAGCCACTGCTCGTCATCCCAGACTTCCATGACGATGTGATCCCACAACTCGGTGCTTGTTTCCCGAACCCAAAAGCGGCATTCCATGGTGCTAAGCATGTCCGTGAATGCCACAAGCAATTTCGTGTCGTACGCGTTACGCGTCTCGATAGCATCGTCGGAATCCTGACCCTCACTCTCTCTGTCACTTTGGATCTTAAGGAATAGTTCAATAGCCAAACGTGACGTGCTGGGAAGACTTGTCAGCATATGCCTCAGCAGTTCGGACTCCATTTCCCGCAGACAGATCGTGCTGCACAGAAACCGTTGAAAGATGGCGCTAAAGGTGGACGGAAACAAAGGGATTTCCGGGATGCGAAGCGATGCATCACGGGGCATTGGGACAGGACCTAGAATCCCCCGCACCCATGCCCCCTTCCCACAACCCACGGTGCCAGAATGGGAAAAGGTGCTCTGTGGGATAGCTGCCCATAATGCACCGCTCCCAATAGCGCTGCAATTGCCGCAAATGTGGCCACGATAGTGTGCTGGGCAGCTGTCAGTGTGGACAGACTGCAGCGCTCTCCCTACTCAGCTGCACGAAGTCAGGTTTAACTCACAGCGCTGTACATCTGCAAGTGTAGCCAAGGCCTCAGATTGGGCTAGTCCTAAAGGATGTACAGAGCTTGCTTATCATAGAAGCTACTATTACCTTTTGAAACTTATGATTGTAACTCATTTGTGTGTGTACATTTGCCTGCTTCAATCTTTTAAATAACTCTCATTTCCTTCTCTTAGCCAATAAATCATTAGTTAATTTATTATAGGACTGGTTACAAGTGTTGTCTTTGGTTTGAGATCTGATGTGCAGTTGACCTGGGGTAAATGACTGGTCCTTTGGAATTGGGAGAAACCAGAATATTGTTGTGATTTGGACCATCTATCACAAAGGTAGACTTGCATGGGTGGAAAGATTTATAGTCCCTTAGGGGATTGTCTATAACTCCATGGTAAAGCTGTTACAGTACTTGAAGAGTTCACACTTGATACTTGGTTGGTGAAATCTAATTGTAGAACACACAGCCAGTTTGTGGTTTGTGCCCTGGTTTGTAACAGTCAGTCCTCAGGTCACTATTCATGTTCCTGAGCTACTCCTGACAACCTAATCTACAATGGAAAGAGATTAATAAAGAAATAACACCTTCATTCAGGAGGTTACATACCATAGCCCTGAGGTTTAACTCTGTAGAATGCTTTCCCAAATGATAAAAATACCTTTCTTTGTGTCCAAATTTAAAATAGAGATTACACAATGGTAGCAATTTGTGACAGAGATGAATTCTTGTGTCATAATTTGTTACATCAGGACCAAAGGATGGGGAAAGAGGGTGGCAAGCAGCAAATTGTGACAGGTGCACCCCTATTAATCACAATTTGTTACCCCTGGACCAGAGGATGGGGAAAGGTGGGGGTAGCAAACTGTGACAGGCTCTCTCTGTCATAACTTGTGACCTCTGCAGGGGTGAAAGTAACTGAGGACACTTACCGGTATGGGGGGGAGGCTCTGGCCCCCAAAAGGGGTGGGGCCTTGGGCAGAAGGGGCAGGGCTGGGGGTCAGCATCCCCCAGCCAGCCTTTGGCCTGTGCCTCCCGGGGCTCCCGTGTTGATTTAAAGGGCCTGGAGCTCCGGGGCGCACCAATATTAAAGCGCTGCCGTGGCAAAGGACCGTCCTTAAAGTGCTGCCGCGGCAGCGCTTTAATGTCCCTGCCCCTTTTGCCTCCCCTGTCGGCGGCTCTGCTGGTACAGACCCTACTGGCAGGGCTGCCAACAGGGGGAAGGGGCAGCAATGTTAAGGACGGTCCTTTGCCACAGCAGCGCTTTGAGGATCCTTAAAGCAGTGTCGCAGCAAAGGATCGTCCTTAAAGCTTTAACGTTGTTGCCTCTTTTCCTCCCCCCTCTTCCCCCCATTGGCGGCCCTGCCGGTACCAACCCTACCAGCAGGGCTCCCAACAGGGGAGGCAAAAGGGGCAGGGACATTAAAGTGCTTCTGCAGCAGCGCTTTAATGTGGGCTGGGTATGGGCCAGTGCGGGTTCTTACCAGCCTGTACTGGCTCACTTTCACCCCTGGACCTCTGGACCAGGAATTGGGAAAGATAAAGGATAGGGAAAGGTTAGGGTAGCGAATTGTGATGAAATCTGGCCATCCATCAGAATTTGCTACCCCTCTCCTGAAGATGAGGAAAGGCTGAGGTAGGAAAACAGTGACAGGTGTGTCCCTATCCATCACAATTTGTTACCCCTGCAGCAGGAATGGAGAAAGGTAAAAGAACCAATCTATGATTAGCATATGCTGATTCATCACAACTAGCTACATCTGAATCTCCTTCTGTGGCCCCTCACCTGCCCCTCCTCTTCCCCCTGAAGCCCTGCCCCCTGATGAAGCTGGAAGCTGGAGTTGGGCCAGGCAGCCTATGTCCCATATCCAGGGCAAGTGCAAGGCAATGGTAAGAGCCACCCGGGCAGCTGTTGGGAGCCATGGACCCTCCATCTGCCCTGGACAGGAGGCCCCCGGGGGCTGCTCTCGCCCCCCCCCCCCGCCAGGGAGGTGGAGGATCTGTGGCTCCCCACAGCTGCCTGGGCTCCCTGGGCCTCTCTTATCCAGGATGGGCTCCAGCTTCTGGCCTGGTCGTGGGGCAGGGCCTCAGCAGAAAGATATGGGGTAGGAGAAAGAGATGGGTCCATGGAGGAAAGTGGACAGGACAGGCCCGTTCACTTTCAAAAGTGGGAGGGCCATGGCCCTTTGGCCCCTCCGTTCTGGTGCCCCTGAAGGGGATGGGCAAAGATAGAGGTAGCAAATTGTGACAGGCATATCCCGTATCCATGAAAAATTTCTACCCCTAGATGAGGAGATAGGGAAAGGTAGAGGATGGGGAAAGGTGAGAGGTAGAAAATTGTGTTGGGAATGTCCCCATCCATCAGAATTTACCAGCCCTGGACCAAAGGATGGAGAAAGGCACAGGTGGGACCATGGGAAAACTATGACAGATGAACCCCATCCATCACAGTTTGTTACCCCTGGACCAGAAAGTGGGGAAAGGTGAGAGGTACCAAATTGTGGTGGGAATGCCTCCATCCATCACAACTTACTGCCCTGGGACTGTGGGATGGGGAAAGGCAGAAGCAGCAAATTTTGACAGGGCAGCAAAAGGGAGAATACACAGATGTTAATAACTGCTACCAGTAGCAAACCCTGCAGGCAATGTTACACTGGCAGGGTGAGGAGCAGCAGGTAGCCCTGTGGGGGAAAGGGAGGAGAACTGGAAGGTTTTTTCCTACAGCCCGGTGATGGGTTAATTTGACTACAAATAACACTGCTCTACAGCCAAAATGCTTCTGAAATAAATGTAGTCAAACTTTACTAATTCTGGGTCACTGAGAACGAAAACGATGCTTAAAATTGTTGATTGGCTCTCGTTTTCAAGATATTCTATTGGGTCAGTATATACGCCCCATGACTTGGGAATGGAGGAGGATAAGTGAGTTATAAAGGGAAGGGATCTCAATTTAAACCAGAAATGACTAAAATACATCTTTGACAGGATCTATGAATAAATCTATGACAGGGTTTGGACAGTACTTGCTTTTTAGGCAAAAACAATGAATGATGCAATCTGAAGCTGGTATTGCGCTATACATGATATGAATTGCATCATGTTATTCCTAGAAGTCATGGATGATGCAATCATAACGAAGCTTACATCACTCTGCTGAACAAATTGCCCTATATCAGCTCTAGAAATCATACAGTGTCGTGCTCTCTTATTTGTCAGTGTTTGATTTTGCAAAGGGACACATTTCTGTTTAGCCAAAGTGAGCAGAGATGCCTCGTACTTGTGTGAACAGTGCAGATAACTTCTGCTATGTTTGTGGTGAAGTGACTTTTGCATCACAAAAGCGCAGTATAACCACTATGGTTAAGAAAGCCTATCACCTTTCTTTTGGCTGCAAAATTGGAGATCAGGACAAGAGGTGGGCCCCACACATATGCTGCAACACTTGTGCAACAAATCTTCACCAGTGGTTGAACAGGAAAAGGAAATCTATGCCTTATGCAGTGCCAATGATTTGGAGAGAGCCAACAGATCATACCAGCAATTGTTACTTCTGCATGGTGCCTCCAGTTGGGAAAGGTATGTCAAAGAAGAAAAAGTGGACTGTGCATTATCCAAACATTCCATCAGCTATACGCCCAGTACCCCACGGAGAAGGACTGCCGGTTCCTGATGCACCAGAATCATTCTCATTTGAGTCAGATGAGGAAGAGGAAGAGGATGAAACTTCTGATCCTGAACCATCAATGTCACAGGACCCACATTTTCTCCCATCCTCCTCCTCTGAACCACACCTCATAACACAAGGTGAACTGAATGACCTTGTCAGGGATTTGGAACTACCCAAGAGTAGGGCAGAGCTGTTGGGCTCCAGACTACAGCAGTGGAATCTCCTGGCAGGTGATGTTAGGGTTTCCAGGTTCTGTGATCGTCAAAAGGATCTTGTCCCATTCTTCTTCATGGAAGGTGATCTTGTAGCCTGCAACAACATCGATGGTGTGATGGCAACCCTCAACATCGTTCACGATCCAGATGAGTGGAGACTGTTCATTGATTCATCGAAGACGAGTCTTAAAGCTGTTTTACTGCATAATGGCAATGTTTTGCCTTCAATTCCAGTCGGTCATGCAGTCCATATGAAAGAAACCTATGACAACATGAAACAACTTTTGAGGTGCATAAACTATGACCAACATCAGGGGCAGCTTTGTGGCGATTTGAAGGTTCTTGCTCTCTTGCTTGGTCTGCAGACTGGATACACAAAGTACTGCTGTTTTCTCTGTGAATGGGATAGTCGTGCAAGAGATTCCCACTACATCAAGAAAGATTGGCCACTCTGACAGTCATTGGAGCCTGGGAGGAAAAGTGTTCAGCATCCACAACTTGTTGAATCAAGGAAGATTTTGTTACCACCTGTACACATCAAGATGGATCTGATGAAGAACTTTGTCAAGGCCATTGACAAAACACAAGCAACTTTCAAGTACCTCCGTGGAAAATTTCCAAGGTTAAGTGAAGCTAAGATAAAGGAAGGTGTCTTTGTTGGTCCTCAGATTCGTGAACTTCTTTTAAATGATGCATTTGACCATGCACTGCGTGGCAAGGAAAAGACGGCATGGAAATCCTTCCAGTTAGTGGCAATAAATTTTCTCGGAAACAACAAGGCAGACAACTACAGGTTGTTGGTGGAAAACCTCCTCAAGGCATACAAAAGCCTTGGTTGCAACGTGTCACTAAAAATACATTTTTTGCACTCTCATCTAGATTTTTTTCCACCGAACTGCCGAGCAACGAGCACGGCGAGCGATTTCACCAGGACATTGCAACAATGGAGAAACGCTATCAGGGCAAATGGAGCCCATCAATGCTTGCAGACTATTGCTGGACAGTGACAAGAGATGCTCCATTTAATGAATACAAGCGCCAAGTAGATACTGAATAGGACTAAACGACGTACATAATAGTTTTTTGCCTTTTGTTTCATAATAAATTTTATTTATATAACCCTTTTGCTGATTTTTAAAGTGTTACGTAAACAGGACAGGTGAAATATTATCATGTAAAGCAACCATATACACACGAAAAGACCTAGGTTTACAATTTATGATTAAAACTGTACTATCTACACAATATACATAGACATAAAATGTAAAAACTTAAATATCTTAGAAACAGTAGCCAATCAGTTGTTTTAATTGTCATATTTGAATTCAGCACATCAAAATACATAATAAATAGCACATTTTATCTCTGAAGCAGACAACGTCTCAAAAATTGTAGACCAGTGTAACCAGAGAACATAGCACTGATAACTCCACGATCCGAACTACAGGAGCAGACCTTGCAGCTCAGCGCAGGGCTCGGAGACAGTGAGAGAAGAGACCCAGTGCTCTGGCTCTCGCTAGGACCCGGGAGGCGCCGGGCGGAGCGATTCCCGGGGTCACTCAGTCTGGCAGCAGGAAGTGAATTGCAGTCGCTGCAGTTACTCTGTTGCGGAGAAATCCACGTTCCTTGCAAGACCCCAGGGCCTCGGCTGCTGCCGCTGGGGACCCCAGAGCCCTGGCTGCAGGCGGGGGAAGTTTCCTATCAAGGGAGGAACATTCCCGCTGCTCCCTGAGAGACTCTCCCAGTGCAGAGACCCCAGCCTGTCCCGACCCCCCCTTACTGGGACCCAGAGCCCTGCTCCCAGGCAGTGCCCCACGTGGAGAGAAGGTGAGACCTGTCCCCCTCCCCAGGGAGAGACGCTCCCGGTTGCAGCCTGTCTGCAGGGGCAGGGGGATGCCCCAGGCTGCTCTCCGCTGGGCTGGCTGCGATTCCCTGCGTTGGGCAGAGGAAAGATGGCTGCCAGCTCCCATGGTTTGCAGTGAGTGGGGGGGATTGGGGGTGGGACAGTAACATATGAGGAGCCAGAAGGGGGCTGAAGAGGGGAAGGGGGATCTGAGAGCCAGAGGGCATTGAGGGGGAACTGGGGTGTCTGAGGGGGCAGAAGGGGGGTGAACAGGGATGCAGTGGGTGGGATGGGGATGTGGGGCTGCTGAAGGGAGGCTGATGGAATACACAGGAATCAATGGGCAGGGGGAGAATTCTGGGGCTCAGGGGTACAGAGCTAGAATAGAAGGAAACTTTGAGTAGGGGGATAAAGGGAAGGAAATGGGGGACTGTGGGGAGGCATGAGAGCAAGCAGAGACTGGCTGGGGAAGGGAGAGCCAGAGGGTAGGGGAAGGGAGGGGGATGGTGAAAGATACAATGGCAGCTCCCCCAGCCTATGGGGTGGGAGAGGGGGCTTTCCTGCCCAGCAGCCAGTGGGGTGAGTGGACAGGGGATTTCCCCCTAAGGGCTCAGAATTTACAAGGCAAATATTCCCCCCACACACACACTGCCCCCAATTTAGTCTAACTTTTTAAGACAATGTTGCTATTTGGGAGTCTAACTCCTGAATGTTAAATGTTTGGGTCTGACAGGACTGAACAGGGCCCTGCTCTGATTTCTGTGCAGGATTCTGGGTCAAACAAGAGTCACTGCTAGCAACAGCAAGCAAGGAGTCCAACTGTTTTTATTTTGGTTTGGTTCAGGTTCAGTTGCATTCAGTATGTTCAGTTTCATTTCTGGTTCAAGCCACCCAAAGAAACAAAAATAAAACTTCAGTTACTGTTTTAAATCATATTTCAATCTTCATGGAGGTAAATTCAGAAAAGAGAGCTGCAGCTTAAAATGGAAACTGTTTTCATTTTTTGGCTCTTTATTTATTTTTTAACTTTAACTTTACATGAGTTTTCCTAGCGTTTTTGTGTTGTCAAAAGAACACAATTTTTTTATGCACAATTTGTTTGAGCAACCTAAAATAAGATCTTTGCTTTATAATATTGGATCTCTGCAGTGGAAGGATACATTTGAGGCCTGGAAATTTTATTTTAACACTCACTTGTGTTGCTGGAAGTGCCAGTAGAACTTTTGCTAGTTGATTTAGCTTGGGCATGACATTTTTCAGATGTTCCCAGTAGTTTGCTCTGTTTTCTTTCTTCTTGAGATGTGGCTTATCTGCAAATGAATCAAGAATTGGCCCAATCATTTTTTGGGCTTTCCTTCATCCAGATATCTCTTCCTTTTTGGAAATTTCACAAACTTTAAGAAGTTCCAATTCATCTTTCAGTGTCAGACGTGTCTGACATTGATTTTATGACATCATTATTTCTTACTTCTGACTGAAGTATTTCCATCTTCTTCCATGTTTTGGTGTAATGAATTTTTGCCTTTGTCCTCTGCTGAGAGTGGGGATTGATATCTAGCATCAAGATATATGTATGAAAGAAACATATCTATCTGGGGGTAGGTGTGGGGGGGTTGGAGGAGGGTATCAAATAGTGTCCTGGGAGGGGTGGGGGGGTTGGGAGTGGGCCCTGCAGCTGGCTTCAGTGGGGAAGGGAGTTTGGAGCATGAACCCTGCCTCAAGTGGGGCAACTTGAGGGAGGAGCTGCCCCAGGGGTTGGAGAGGGTGGGAGGAGGCCTGTCTAAGGGGAGAAGGTTGGGGAGCCATTACTTTTGCCCCTGGATTTGAAGAGTTATGAACTTCAGGGCCCAGGGAGCCTCCCACCTCTTCTCTCCTCAGGGGGGCATCTCAGAGGTGGTTCCTCTACCTCTGGTCCCCCCTTCTGCCTTCCATGGTGTGCAAGCAGCTCCCAAGCTTCTCCTCTCCCTCTCTGCGCTTGTGGGCTGGCCCCCTTCTATTCTCATTTTCTTCTCACTATGGAGTAGGCCATTCTGGGAGCCATCACCAGCCCATTGGCTAGTTAGTTTCTTGTCTTAAAATTAAAATAAGATCACTGAATAATTTTTTTATTGAGCTTAAAATAATGAATATTTATTTTAACTCCCCCCGCCCCCTTTTTTTTTTGTTCAGTCCCATAAATCAAAATTATAAACATAAGAATGGCCATACTGGGTCAGACCAAAGGTCCTTCTAGCCCAGTATCCTGTCTTCCAACAGTGGCCAATGCCAGGTGCCCCAGAGGGAATGAACAGAATAGGTAATCTTCAAGTGATCCATCCCCTGTCTTCCATTCCCAGCTTCTGGCAAACAGAGGCTAGGGACACCATCCCTGCCTATCCTGGCTAATAGCCATTGATGGACCTATCCTCCAACCTTTTGAGCGGGGGTGGACTAGATGACCTCCTGAGGTCTCTTCCAACCCTAATCTTCTATGATTCCATGAACTTATCCAGTTTTTTTTTTTTTTTTTAATGCTGTTATAGTCTTGGCCTTCACAACATCCTCTGGCAAGGAGTTCCACAGGTTGACTGTGCGTTGTGTGAAAAAATACTTCCTTTTGCTTGTTTTAAATCTGCTGCCTATTAATTTCATTCGGTGACCCCTAGTTTTTGTGTTATGAGAAGGAGTAAATAACACTTCCTTATCTACTTTCTCCACCCCAGTCATGATTTTATAGACCTCAATCATATCCCCCCTTATTCGTCTCTTTTCCAAGCTGAAAGATCCCAGTGTTATTAATCTCTCCTCATATGGCACCCATTCCATACCCCTAATAATTTTTGTTGCCCTTTTCTGAACCTTTTCCAATTCCAGTATATCTTTTTTGAGATGAGGTGACCACATCTGCATGCAGTATTCAAGATGTGGGCATATCATGTATTTATATAGAGGCAATATGATATTTTCTGTCTTATTATCTATCCCTTTCTTAATGATTCCCAACATTCTGTTCGCTTTTTTGACTGCCGCTGCACATTGAGTGGATGTTTTCAGAGAACTATCTGCAATACAAGATCTCTTTCTTGAGTGGTAACAGCTAATTTTATGCATATAGTTGGGATTATGTTTTCCAATGTACATTACTTTGAAATTCAGTGTTGATAAATGCATCTGCCATTTTGTTGCCCAGTCACCCAGTTTCAAGAGACCCTTTTGTTGCTCTTCACAGTCTGCCTGGGACTTAATTATTTTGAGTAGTTTTGTTTCATCTGCAAATTTTGCCACCTCACTGTTTACCCCTTTTCCCAGATCATTTATGAATATGTTGAATAGGACTGGTCCCAGTACAGACTCTTGGGGGACACCGCTATTTACCTCTCTCCATTCTGAAAACTGACTGTTTATTCCTACCCTTTGTTTCCTATCTTTTAACCAGTTACCAATCCATGAGAGAACCTTCCCTCTTATCCCATGACAGCTTACTTTGTTTAAGAGCCTTTGGTGAGGGACCCTTGTCAAAGGCTTTCTGAAAATCTTAGTACACTATATCCACTGGATTCCCCTTATCCACATGCTTGTTGACCCCCTCAAAGAATTCTAGTAGATTGGTGAGGCATGATTTCCCTTTACAAAAACCATGTTGACCCTTCCCCAACAAATTATGTTCATCTATGTGTCTGACAATTTTGTTCTTGACTATAGTTTCAACCAGTTTGCCCGGTACTGAAGTCAGGCTTACCGGCCTGTAATTGCTGGGATCACCTCTGGAGCCTTTTTTAAAAATTGGTGTCACTGGATAAAATTAGCTATTATCCAGTCATTTGGTACAGAAGCTGATTTAAATGATAGGTTGCAGACTACAGTTAGTAGTTCTGCAATTTCACATTTGAGTTCCTTCAGAACTCTTGGGTGACTACCATATAGTCCTGGTGACTTATTACTGTTTAGTTTATCAATTTGTTCCAAAATCTCCTCTATTGACATCTCAATCTGGGATAGTTCCTCAGATTTGTCACCTAAAAAGAATGGCTCAGGTTTGGGAATCTCCCTCGCATCCTCAGCTGTGAAGACCGATGCAAAGAATTCATTTAGTTCTCCGCAATAGCCTTATCGTCCTTTAGTGCTCCTTTAGCATCTTGATCATGCAGTGGCCCCACTGGTTGTTTAGCAGGCTTCCTGCTGCTGATGTACTTAAAACTTTTTTTGCTATAACTTTTTGTGTCTTTGGCTAGCAGTTCTTCAAATTCTTTTTGGCCTTCCTAATTATATTTTTACACTTCATTTGCCAGAGCCAGAGTTTATGCTCCTTTCTATGTTCCTCACTAGGATTTAACTTCCACTTTTTAAAGGTGCCTTTTTGCCTTTGAATGCTCCTTTTACTTTGTTGTTTAGCCTCAGTGGCACTTTTTTGGTTCTCTTACTATGTTTTTTAATTTGGGGTATACTTTAAGTTGAGCCTCTATTATGGTGTCTTTAAAAAGTTTCCATGCAGCTTGCAGAGATTTCACTTTTGGCACTGTATCCTTTAATTTCTGTTTAACTAACTTCCTCATTTTTGTGTAGTTCCCCTTTCTGAAATTAAATGCTAAAATGCTGGGCTGCTGTGGTGTTTTCCCAGGGGTGTTAAATTTAATTATATTATGGTCACTATTACCAAGCGGTCCAGCTATATTCACCTCTTGGACCAGATCCTGTGCTCCACTTAAGACTAAATCAAGAATTGCCTCCCTCTTGTGGGTTCCAGGACTAGCTGCTCCAAGAAGCAGTCATTTAAGGTGTTAAGAAACTTTATCTCTGCATCCTGTCCTGAAGTGACATGTACCCAGTCAATATGGGGATTGTTGAAATCCCCCATTATTATTGAGTTTTTTATTTTAATAGCCTCTCTAATCTCCCTGAGTATTTCATCATCCTGGTCAGGTGGTCGGTAATATATCCTTACTGCTATATTCTTTTTAGACCATAGAATTACTATCTATAGCAATTATATGGTACAGTTTGGTTCATTTAAGATTTTTACTTCATTTGTTTCTTATGCTTTCTTTCATATATATTGCCACTCCCCCATTTTGGTTCAAGTATGAAATACTGGTTTGAACTGGTTCTCCAGTTCCAGTGTGAGTCCAGATGGGCAAATGAGATCAGCATTGGCCTGACTGTTCCTGGGGACTGCAGGGGCAGCACGGGGAGGCTTGGTCATTAGCTGCCCCCAGCAGAGGTTTTGCTAAGGAAGAGAAGGCCGGTGTCAATCTCTCTGCTCAGGATTGTAGAGCCCTAGAGCTAGCTGAGTTTCCTGGGGCACATGATGCTTAGGGTTACCGTATTTCCACAAGCAAAAAATAGGACACGGGGGGGGGGGGGGGGAGCCCTGCTCTAGCCCCGCCCCTGCCCCACCCCCATCCCCACCCTCCCACTTCCCATCCCCTGATTGCCCCCCTCAGAACCCCTCAACCCCCCCGCTCCTTGTCCCCTGACTGCCCCCTCCTGGGACCCCTGCCACTAACTGCCCCCTAGGACTCCATCGCTTATCTAAGCTGCCCTGCTTCTTGTCCCCTGACTGCCCCCTCCTGAGAACGCCCTACGACCCTACCTGTCCCCTGACTGCCCTGACCCATATTCACACCCCCACCCCATATTCACACCCCCACCCCCAGACAGACCCCCGGGGACTCGCATGCCCTATCCAACTGCTCCCCGCCCCTGACAGGACCCCCAGAACTCCTGACCCATCCAACCCCCTCTGCTACCTGCCTGCCTTGACCCCTCTCCACATCCCTGCCCCCTGACAGCCCCCCCAGACCATCTAACCCCCCCGCTCCCTGTCCCTGACTGTCCCAACCCCTCTTCACACCCTTGCCCCCCTGACAGCCCCCCCCAAACTCCCGACCCATCCAA
>NC_048311.1:5670899-5734687 GCF_013100865.1 Trachemys scripta elegans | reverse complement strand
CATCTAACCCCCCCGCTCCCTGTCCCTGACTGTCCCAACCCCTCTCCACACCCTTGCCCCCCTGACAGCCCCCCCCAAACTCCCGACCCATCCAACCCCCCCTCCCTGTCTCCTGACCAGGGCCGGCTTTAAAGAGCCCAGGAATCGGGCTGCGCTCCGGCCGGGGTTGCGGGGCTTGGGGCCGGCCCGGAGGTGCCGGGCCGGGGGTGCTGGGGCCCAAGCCGGAGGGAGCTGCTCGGCCAAGGCCACGCCTCCCCGGAGCTCTCCTCCTCGTGCGCCCCCCCTCTTCCCCCCGCCCCAGCTTACCTGCTGCTGCCTCCCGCTTGCCCCTGCTTCTTTTCAGACTTCCCGCAAAGATCTGATTCGTGGGAAGCAGGGGAGGGGGAGGAGCAGGGGGCGGAGCGTTCAGGAGGAAGGGGAAGACAGCTGTGGGCCGGACAGCGTGGTAAGGCTGCAGGGGATGGGGGGAGCCGGGAAGGGGCTTTGAGTGCCCAGCGGCGCTTGGCCGCCGCTTTTCTATCTATAAATAGCTGACCGGGGGGAAATCCCGGACATTTTTAGATTTTTAAAAATCCCCTCCGGATGGCTATTTATAGACCGAAAAGCCGGACATGTCCGGGGAAATCCGGACATATGGTAGCCCTAATGATGCTGCCTCCATTGTGCTCTGGGAGCAGCTGCTGCTCCCCGGTGGGGTCTGTGCTGGGATAGACCATCATTAAGCCCCTGTGTATCCAGCCGATGGGGGACTTTCTCATGTGGCTGGAACCAGCCCCTAGGGCAGACCTGGGCTCTGTTGGAGACTCCAGGTGAGGAGAGAGACCTGGGGGAAAGTGCTGGCAATGTGCAAGAAAGTTACTCTGCACAAATGGCCCCAGCTCTGCTCCCGGGGATCTGCGGATCCCAGGGCTGCTCCCCTCAATACATTCTGTCTCACGCCCCTGTTAGCAGTGGCAGTAGCTATTAGAGAGGAAAGCCCACAGGAATGGCAGGACAGTAATCTGTTCTTCCATGCAGAAGTGGGAGTGGAGAGACTGGAAGGGGCACCAGGAGCAATAAATGGGGAGGGAGGTTCCAGGCTCCCTGCCCTGCCCAGCTCCATTTCCTGCAGCACCTCAGGGCAGATTGACTTTGCTGGGAAGAAGGTGAGGAGCAGAGAGAGGAAAAGCCAGTTCCTGCCTCTGCCTAGTCCCCACGCTGCTGGAGAAATATGCTGCCCTGGGGACAGTGTCACAGGGGATTTCCCCCAAAGTGGCTCCTTTGATTCTGCTTGTTTCTGGCATTTGGCTCAGAGGCTCAGTTACTGGGAGGGTGTAAAAAGTGTCTTGTAGGTTTAGTCCTGGTGGGAGGGTCAGGTCTGTGTTGTAATAATGTAACTGAGGGTTTTCCCACCATGGCGGAGTCTAGAGTGTCTGTCTGTAGGAAAAGATCCTGGGGGGAATCGGGGTGTGAAATGGACTAACGCTAATTCAGAAGTCTCCCCAGTTGTCCTTCTCACCCTGACAGGCTGCAGAATAATGACCATGTTTTGCTCTAGATCATCCCATCTTCGTGGGGGACAGGGAAGTGAAATGGATGTGATGGATCCAGCTCAGGTAGGGGATATTTTGCGGGGGAGCTGGTGGGGAGGGTTGTTGTAGCGGGGGAGGGGCAGGAAATACACAGGGTGAAGCAGGGAGGGGGACAAGGTGTGATAAACTTGCTGGAACATGCTCAGTCTAGGGCCTGGTTTATGACCAGACCCATTGGCGGGGTGAACATTTCCCCCATTTCTGAAACAGGAAACAGCCCCCCTGGACAGGGCAGGGAAAACAGACCAGAGTGCTGGACCCTGAACCCACTACCCAGAGACTGCAGAGCAATACAAAGGGAAGGTACTGGGATTCCTGTCTCTGTCCCCTGCATGGAGCTCTGCTTCCCACATCAGCCTGTGCCTAGTAGGTGGGTGGTAAATGAGAAGACCCTGCCCTCAGTCTGCTGGGAGGGATAAAGAACTCTCACCTTCTCTCTGTTCCTCACCTTTTTTTGCACCTCTGGCACTCCCAGAGCGGTCCTATTTTTATGCTTTTCCCCCCAAGAATAGTGGGATTGTGACTGGGGCAGCAGGCACTAAGTGGGGAGCACCTTTTTTTTCAGATGCCGGTGACCTTTGAGGAGGTGGCTGTGTATTTCACCGAGGGGCAGGGGGCTCTGCTGGACCCCAATCAGAGAGCCCTCTACAGGGACGTCATGCAGGAGAATTATGAGACTGTGACCTCACTGGGTAAGGATTCGTGTTTGTTGTTTGAAGCTATGGGGTCTGCATTTCTGAATCTGGTATGGGTCCCCTCGGGCAGGACTTTGGAGCGGAGCCCGGAGCTGGAGTGCAGGGCAGCTCTGGAGCAGTGGAGCTGCAGGTTTTTGCCTCGAGCTGGAGCGGAGCCGGAGCACAGCTCCAAAACCCTGCTCTTGGGTCAGCTAGATTAGAGAGGAATGGGTCCCATAGTCCACAGCTCCAGTGTAAGAGAGCCATTGATCTCCATACCTTCTCCAATGGGATAGGGGAGTCATGAGCTTAATGGACATGCTAATTCACACCCATCCTTCCAGCTCTCATGGGTGCAGAAGCAGTGTATTATCCTATCTCAGCAGTTCTCAAACTTCATTGCACCCTTCTGACAACAGACATTACTACACGACCCCAGGCAGGGGAACCAAAGCCTCAGACCGAGAACGAAGCCCACCTTCAGCCCAGGGTGAAGGGGCTCAGGCTTCAGCTTCAGGCCAGATGAGGCGGGGGCTCAGGTTTTGACTTCAGCCCCGGAATGGAGGGACTCAGGCTTTGGCTTCAGCCCCAGGCGCCTAGCAACTCTAACGCCAGCCCTGGAGACCCCATTAAAATAGGGTTGCGACCCACTTTGGGATCCTGACCCGTAATTTGAGAACGACTGTCCAATCTGCATTAATTCTCACTCACAAACAGAATCTCTGTGCACCCTCCTTCCTGGGACTAGCTCCATGTGTGGGGAGGGCTCTGGGTGCTGGAGGTTTAGACATAGGCAGGGGTTTAACACCAGAGATGTGTGTGCCTCAGCAAGTCCCCCAGAGCCCACAGATCCTGAAAACTCCTAGTGAGGGTGGGACAACTCCCCCCTCTCCAGACATCAGCCTCTCTGAAGGGAGCTCAGTGACCAAGTTCCCATCTGTTCAGAGCCCACTACCTCCTAGGAAATTATGGAGTCAAGGTGTGCCTTTGTGACAAATACTCCACCGATCCTCCGTGCACTCTGATCATGCCTGATTTCACACCCTGAGCAGGATTTCCCATTCCCAAACCTGACCTGGTCGCCCGGCTGGAAGCAGGGGAAGAGCCGTGGGTCCCGGATCTCCAGGCCTCTGAGGAAAGGAAGCTCCCAAGAGGCACCTGCACAGGTGAGGAGTCAGTGACACTGACACAGAAAGTATCCGGCAAATGAAGGAAAATGCTGAAAATCTCCCAAATGTAGTCTGAGCTCCCTCAGTTCTGTTCTCACCCAGTTCAGGCTGTGGTCAGCAAGTGTCATATCATCATGGTAGATATCGCTCATGGCTTCCCACCCACCCTGTTATCTGTGAGGAGTTTTCTCCCTGACTTCTCTTCCCTTTGAGTGTTTGGATGGGATGTGGAGGCAGAATCCAATTTCTCAGTCTCCCCAACAGTTACTGTCTTGTGTTTTCCCTCTTTTCTGTTCCCGTTTCTGTCCTTTCTACCAGTCCAAGCAATGATTCCTGCCTGGATTCTCTCTCTGTACCCCAGCAGGTGACAAGACAAAGAGTGAGAACGAGGAGGGGAATCCACTGCAGAAATGTCCTGAGCAAGTGGAGCTGCAGAGGACATTTTTGAGAAGAGCTGAAGAGAATTTTTCCCAGTGCTTGGAACAGAGAAAAGCCTGGAGTAATTGGCACAAGTCAGAGAGGAAGTTGGGAAACCACCAAAGGAAGAAAGTGGATGAATCAATTGAATGTGGGGGGGCAGGCAAGGATCCCAAGGAAATCACAGCCCAGCAGACAAATCACAAGGAAAATAAACCCTATAAATGCTTGGACTGTGGGAAAAGTTTCAGTCGGCGCTCCAGCCTTATTAACCATGGGAGAATCCACACGGGAGAGAAACTGTATAAATGCTTGGACTGTGGGAAAAGCTTCAGTCAGTGCTCAGGCCTTATTAACCATAGGAGAATCCATACAGGAGAGAGACCCTATAAATGCTTGGACTGTGGGAAAAGCTTCAGTCAGCACTCAGGTCTTATTAACCATGGTAAAATCCACACTGGAGAGAGACCCTATAAATGCTTGGACTGTGGGAAAAGCTTCGATCGGAACTCAAATCTTACTATCCATCGGAGAGTGCACACAGGAGAGAGACCGTATAAATGCCTTGAGTGTGGGAAAAGTTTTAGTCAGCTCTCAGGCCTTATTAGCCATGGGAGAAACCACACGGGAGAGAGACCATATAAATGCCTTGAGTGTGGGAAAAGTTTTGGTATACCATCTTCCCTTATTATACATCAGAGGACCCACACGGGAGAGAAACCCTATAAATGCTTGGACTGTGGAAAAAGCTTCAGTCAGCGCTCACGCCTTATTAGCCATGAGATAATCCACACGGGAGAGGGACCATATAAATGCCTTGAGTGTGGAAAAAGTTTCAGTGCACCATCAGTCCTTATTATACATCAGAGGACCCACACAGGAGAGAAACCCTATAAATGCTTGGACTGTGGGAGAAGCTTCAGTCAGCGCTCAGTCCTTATTACTCATAGGAGAATCCATACGGGAGAGGGACCATATAAATGTCTCGAGTGTGGGAAAAGTTTCAGTGTACCATCAGCCCTTCTCATACATCAGAGAACCCACACGGGAGAGAAACCCTATAAATGCTTGGTCTGTGGGAAAAGCTTCAGTCGGAGCTCACATCTCATTAGCCATGGGAGAATGCACACAGGAGAGGGACCATATAAATGCTTGCACTGTGGGAAAAGCTTCAGTCAGCGCTCAGTCCTTATTAACCATGGGAGAATACACACAGGAGATGGACCATATAAATGCCTTGAGTGTGGGAAAAGTTTCAGTGTACCATCAGCCCTTCTTATACACCAGAGAACCCACACGGGAGAGAAACCCTATAAATGCTTGGAGTGTGGGAAGAGCTTCAGTCAGCGCTCAGGCCTTATTAGTCATGGGAGAATCCACACAGAGGAGAGACCCTATAAATGCTTGGACTGTGGAAAAAGCTTTAAACGGAGCTCAAATCTTATTATTCATCGGAGATTGCACACAGGAGAGAGACCCTATAAATGCTTGGAGTGTGGGAAAAGCTTCAGTCAACGCTCAGGTCTTATTAGCCATGGGAGAATCCATACTGGGGAGAGACCCTATAAATGCTTGGACTGTGGGAAAAGCTTCAGTCAGCGCTCAGTCCTTATTAACCATTTGAGAACCCACACAGGAGAGAGACCCTATAAATGCTTGGACTGTGGGAAAAGCTTCAATCGGAGCTCAAATCTTATTACCCATCGGAGACTGCACACAGGAGAGAGACTGTAAAAATACCTTGAGTGTGGGAAAAACTTCAGTGAGAGCTCAAAACATCCGGAGAGAAATCATATAAGTGCCTCCACTGTGGGGTAAGTTTCATTCAGAGATCAAACCTTGCTTCATATCAGATAATCCACACAAGAGAGAAACCCCATAAATGCTTGGATGATGGGAAAAGCTTCAACAACTGCAGGAAAAAAATTCAGTCTGAGCTCAGACATTATTCCACATTCGATAATTCACAGAAGAAAGACCTTGAATGTGATGGAAGCTTTATTTGGTGCTCACATCAGAGACTTCTCCACATAGGAGAGAAATTCTCTCACTGCCCTGACTAGGGCTGGCCTTATTAAAAACTCCATTTCTCAATTCCCATATGCCTCAGTGGCATGTGGCTCCCAGGTATCCAGCTGCCCCGCAGGTTCCAGCAGCAGCTGACCCTGAGCTGATCAGGGATCCTCTGGCTTTGCCTTGTTTAAGCAAACCCCAGGCAGAGGAGGAGAAGTACCAGCCAGCCCCTGCTGCAGCCCCGGCTGCTGAACTGATGGGTCTTCCTGCCTCCTGCTAACCTGCTGGGGGAAGGGAGAGAGAAACTCCTCTAGAAGATCCCTCTGCCTGGATGAAGTTCCCCCATCTCTCTTCCCTTCCCAGATGTGATGCCCCTTCCATGGAGATGAGGGGAGGGATACTTGGGCCAGGCCCCACATTCACTCTGGACACCTGTCCCCACTCCCCATTTCCCAGCAGTCCCTGGGCTGGACTTCCCCACTTATCTGGAGTTGGTCCCTGCAGGGTGTGTGTCCCTGGGGGTTGGCAACTCTTCCCCTCCCTAAATCCCCTAAGGTGCTGGGTTCTGGGGGATCAAATGTGAAGGGACCAGGAGAGATGGGTTTTGGGGAGGAAACTGGGGGATTGAATGGTTGGGTCTGGTGGATGTGGGATGCAGAGGGTGCTGGGGAAATCAAATATTAGGGATCATGGGATAAGAGAGGAGAGTAAAGGGAAGAGAGCTGCTGCCTCTTATACTCACCCCCTCTGTCCCTTTTCCCTGCCCTCTCTGCATTCAGAAAGCACCACTGAGAGGACTGATTTTCACCTGGTCCTTTGTGGGATGCCTAAAGGCCTAGGGATCCTGTTACCCCAAAATTTGGACCCAAGGTGCCTAATAATGGCCTCCCTATAACTGCAAACCAATTGTGAATTTGGCCTATCTCAATGGGTGGCCTGCCCTAGAGGAATTGCCTGTGTTTTATCAGGGAGCGAGTCTCTAACCCTCAGCCAACTCCTCAGAACAAATTAGTTCTGTTAATTCGTGGGAGGATATATATACAGCCCTCTGCTCAAAGGATTGACACTCAAGCAGTAATTATTTGAAAACAAAATAACATTTATTTAAACAAATAAATCAGTGTACTTGATAATTGAGAAAATACAATGCAACACAAGCTACAGTAGAGTGATACAATAAACTACACGACCCATATAGCAGATACAATGTTGCGCAATACATTACACAGGCCGCTTATACATATGTATAAAGCCTTAATACAATGTTGCAATATTTTATCAAACCTATTACAATGTAACATACAGATCCCTTATACATATGTATAAAACAGCATTACAATATTACACATTAAATTACATTATTAAGTAATAATATTCTATGAGTTGTGATCAGTCAGTCATAGAATAGGTGGGGTAAAATCCATTCAGATGCAGGCATCCAGCTTTATTTACAATCATACCCCTGCATTCCTTATAATCAAGAGAGGTTTCAGAGAGTTGTACTTACTTTCCATTTTCTTAAATCCTTCTGTCTGGTCTCGGTCCTTCTGCTCTGTCAAAAGTGATTTCAGTTTTTGATGGATTCTTTCTTGCTTCTCTCCGCTCTCTCGATCTGCTTCTCTCCGCTCTTCAACCTGTTCCTCTCCACTCTCAGCTCTACTTTTATCTTCTCCGCTCACTTCACACCCACACTGATGCCTGTCAGCTCTCTGCCATATATACAATTTTTGAGCCTTTCTGATTGGTTGTTCTCTCAGTGCCAGTGATTAGCATAGTCCCCCTCCTGGTGGGGTGATACCTGTTCAGCCAATCAGCTTTGCCTGTCATTTGACTTCTCACTTGACTGACCCCTCACTTCAGGTATTTGGAATGAATTTAATCTCACCCTGCTGAATTTTACTTCACCCCAGTTGCCTGCATGCTATTGGTCAATTCAACGTAAGTCCTCCATTTTGATTTTCTGAGGTAAAATCATTGTGGCTTTCTAGCTAACCTTACCTTAAACTATCACGATTTAATACTTGTAAAAAGCCTTAAATCTACAACTAACTACATTTTTATGCATGTCTAAACATTATGATACTGTCACCACTTTTGTTATGCTAATTGGAGCAGTTGAAATTTACAATGTTTTTTTCTCTCTGCCTGCTTATAGCTGTGTGGCTGAATGCTCTCCTGAGAGACTGCTTTCCACAAGGTCTTTTGTGGGAGGCCTAAAGGCCTTGGGATCCCACCTCTGCCTCCACAGCATCAGCTTTCGAGGGTCTGTCTGTGATTGGAAAAATGGTTGGGATTAGCTAGCAAATCTCCTCTGACCCTCCCCCACTTTTCCTAGTGTAGACTGACCATCATATATAATGCTTTGCATTAGCAAAGCAATTATTGGAATCACTGAGTTCCCCTTTGCTCCTGGTTATGCCAAAAACATTTATATTTTGTCCCTTAGAGACCAGAATTAAATAGATTCTAAAAGTGCTTTAGCAGGGATAGCAAAATGTGGTGTTTTGGGGTCTGTGTTATATGAAGGTGATGGGGTGAGTAGGAGGGATTCCCTCTTCCTCACTTTACTGTCACACTCCACCCCAACACAGCAGCATCTGTCTGACCCTTGGAGAGTCCTGACTGAATTTGCTGCTTGGCTGTTACTGAGGAGGCTCAGGTGAATTGAGGATGCTGAGTAACATCAGCTAAAGCTGCTGCCCTGATTTTGCCTTGCCTTGGGATGACAATTGCTCCCTACAGTTCATGGAGTTAAAAGGGTGCAGAGGGGGCAAATCGGGTGGGATGGCAGAGTCTGTGCAGGGTGAAATGGCACAGAAGGGACAAACAGCTGGAGGCAGGGGGAATAGAGGGTCTGAGAGGCAAAAAAGCAGGGATGGGGTAGCAACCAGATTCGGAATGGGATACAGATGCTGGTAGACATGGGCAGAGATGAAAAACCCTGTAGTAGAGAGGGGCAGACGAGATAAAAGTTACCCCAGATGGGCTGAGCCATAACAAAAATAGAGTGTTTGAGGTAGAGGGGCTCCTCTCCCACCTTTCAGGGCCATGTTGCTCAACAGCCACTTCCCAGGGATGTTTTCTTAATGGCTCAGTGCATCCCAATGCCTAGACACGGCAGCTCTTCTCTGTCTGATATGGTGTATTGAGCTGCTAAAGGAGACTTGATTCCATGAAATAGTCTACACCCCCACCTCCAAAAAATATAATCATCAGATGTGTTTTTAGTGTTTAAATGAATCCCATATTAGTTTATATGCCAGCATAAAGCCTCATAGCAGTTCACAAATCCATCTTAGCTGCTGTTCTGGTTGTCATCCTCTATAAATGTAGATTTTTGCCTTTAAATTATCTACTTTTTAAAATGTTATTTTTATTACTTATAGCTCTTCATCATTTACCTTCGCTAACATTGTGAGATAGTTGACACTGGGCATCATTTTGCATATTTGTAATAGGAAATATAGTAGAGAGAGCCTGGGGCACTGGGCCTGGTGCAAGATCTGAGGCCTGAACCAGAGGCAGTGAATGAAAGTCAGGCCATGTATTAAAGCAGATGCTCACAAGTTCACTGCCCAGTACATGAACTTGACAAAGTTGTTGCTAGTGTACTAGGCACTAGAGATTTACGTAAATATATTCCAGCTAGTACAGATAGGTTCATTTGACAAACAATGGATAGGGATGTTTTGTCCAAGATATCTGGAAAAAGGGGATGTAAACATCTCATGAACCATGTAAGGTGGTACATAAGTTGTTTATCACAGATTGTATGTTTCAATCTATAAATGTTGGGGTACCTCACTGTAAGCCTTTGTCCGGCCTAGGGGGCAGCAGAAAGTCTTGCTGCTGACTGGCCTGGTCCAGTGTAATGGGCATACATGTGATAGTGTACCTGTAGAATCTGTGGGGTGCTAGTGTGACACTGAGTGAGAAAAGGTTAGTCAACTAGCAGGCTACATGACCCAAATCCAACTTTTAGAGACATATTAAAAAGTATGTAAATGGTCATTAGGGCCTTTCCATGTTAGATAAACTAGAGCTTTGAAATGTAGACTTCTATTGTTAGAGAATTAGAAGAAGATAGTGATTGTAATTGTCTGTGTTTACCTATATCTTGTTAGAGATTAACAATGTAACCTGTCTGTCACTATGTTCTATTGCAGGGCTTGGCAACCTATGGCGGCACGCATGCTGATTTTCAGTGGCACTCTGCTGCTGGCCTGTGGTTCCGTCCGCAGGCCCCCTGCCAGCCAGGGTCCCGGCTGCTGGCCCTGCTGCTGGCTGGGACCCTGGCTGGCAGAGGCCGGCGGCTGGGACCCCGGCCGGCAGCGTGCTGGGGGCCTGGCCGCCTGCCCCACTCAGCCCGCTGCCAGTCTGGGGTTCCGGCCGCCGGACCCTGTAAATGTAAAATGTATTACTGGCATACAAAACCTTAAATTACAGTGAATAAATGAAGACTTGGCACACCACTTCCGGAAGGTTGTGACCCCTGTTCTATTGATTCAGAAATCAAAAGGGAATTTTAACATTTTGATGAAGCTTAGGTGTAACAATATCATTGTCTATATTTCTCTTTGAAATTTGTAGTAATCTGTCTATGAACTGCTTAATGGATAATTACCTTAGGCTGATGAATGCAACTAGTTACCTGTGTATACATAGAAAATAGGAGGTTTTACTTCAAAGCCACAGTGCTTCACCCAAGGAATATCTGCTGTCAAGAGGCTGCCAGAGAACTATAAAAGGAATTCTTGGGCCTGATCCTGTTATCTCAGATCTACTTAAGCTTTGTCAGGGGAAGTTTGAGTCGCAAGACTGAGGTCTCCAGCTCCAGTCTGGACCATCCTGACACTGGACTATAACCTGTGGAACTAATTCTGAAAAGAAATTTTTGCAACTCTGAAGCTCACCATCTCTACTATGAAACTGACCATAGAACTCTATTCATATCTGTATATATAGTGATCTTTTATCACTTTTTTTTTAATAAATTTTAGTTTAGATAATAAGAATTGGCTGTAAGCATGTATTTGGGTAAGATCTGAAATATTCATTATCCTTATGGGTGATGTGTCCAATCCTTTGGGATTGGTAGAACTTTTTATATGATGAACAAGATTTTCAGTAATCCTCATCGTATTTGACTTGGGTGTCTGGGTAGGAGCCCAAGGCTGGGTAGCTTTAAGAGAACTGTATTTCTGGCTTCTGGGTAACCAGGAAGGTATTGTAGAAGTTGTTTTGTTGTTGGCTTGGTGAATCTAAGTATTAGAATAACCACCTGTTTGGGGGATTGTCTACTCCAATCTTTGCAGTTTGCCCTGATTAAGCAATCTCAGTGTTGCCCCCCTGAGACTCTGGTGACAGCTTCGTTGACAATAAACCTGGCTGAGCACCTTCACCACTGAACCAAGTCTGTGGTCTTTCTTGGCAGTGCTATCAAGGTCTGCTGGGCCAGTTACCTGTGCAGAGCTGGAGAGAACACACCCACAAGCCAAATGACAACAGCAAATAATCACTGAAAATATGTTGCTAGTAATTTCAGCAATCACATCTCAGTTTACAGCACTTCCTGGTTTGCACTGTAACATTCATTTTCATTTCTAATATTTTTATATTTACACAAGTTCATTCTTATATGACATCAAGTATGACAGATCACCTGTATTGGTGTCAAAACTTTGCATTTTTCCTTTAAACCACCAATGGGGATTGCCTTGTTATTTTGCCTCTTGATCCAGCACACTAGTGCTTTTTCACACACTTGTGAATAGAACTTGATTCCCAAATATTCACCATAGGCCAGATTTTTAAAGGTCGAATGCACTTAGATGCTTTTGAAAATCCCACTAGTCACCTAAATACCTTTAAAAATCTTGCCCTAAGGGCACTGGACTATATTGTAGGAAATCTTTCTCAAAGGCAAATATCTACTGAAAGTTTTGCTAAACATAGATATACAGCTCCCAAGATATGAAATTTAAAAACAAAACAGACCACCCCCCCACAACTACTACTAAATACATTAAGCTCTAATAAATTTGTTAGTCTCTAAGGTGCCACAAGTACTCCTGTTCTTCTTTTTGCGGATACAGACTAACACGGCTGCTACTCTGAAACCTACTAAATACATTATGGGTTCTTGTTATTTGCCTTTTTTGTTCCTGGGCCTTTAGAGGGCACTACTTTCATACTTCTGCTGTTATCTCTGCCAAAGAATCCATCTATCTAAAATGGTTGTACATTTCAATACCATTTTGGACTCCAGTAACATGTGCCAACCCCTTTCTAACTGAAAATGTATTAAAAATCCTTAATCCCCCATCCTGCAAACACTGAAGTACACACTTAACTCTTCTATTACTTCATTTGTTGCATATATAAATGATGTTTTTTCTACTGGATTGTTTATACTTCTAATTGCATATTTTAATTCCATAGCCTTTTATGTGTGCTATTTATTTTGACACACTTCAGTGATATTCTTCATTCTGACAGGTATACAATCAAAATCAAACATTTTTTAAAATGAATTATTCTGTTCCTCTTTTGCACTTTGGGGACAGGGAGGCAGCAGGAACCTTACTTAAGTGCCTTGTCTCCACTATGTTTTTTATGCTGGGATAGCTAATACATGTTATTTAAAATGTGTGTTTTTACTACATGATATCAGTATTGAGGACCCAGACTATAAAGCTGACGCAGATGTTAAATGCACCATTATTGTTCATGTCTTGACAACTCTGATACTCCCTGTGTGGCTAACACTGCACATTTGCTATCAGAGTTATTTGCATCTATCTGCAGCCCCCACATTTGTGTGTGTGTCACGTAAAGCCACTTAAAGTATTTTAAACTAAAGGAATTAACAGACTCCCCCATTTCCCTTATAACTTTCCCTTTATTAAGTGCTTCTCTACAGGGTGTGACACTAAAGGTGTGATGCTAAGGAACTTAAGTTACAGTGCTTTAAACCCTCGTGGACATGTTGATAGGATCATGCATAAGTAGTGGCTTTAGTTTTGACAATTGCAATCAGAAGATTTCAGGAATCCTTCCTCAAAACACTGCAATCATCAGGCCTTTGATCTGTCTTGACCATTTAAAAATGTTGTATAGTCCAGGTGTAACATGCATTTGGTTTTTTTTAAGTCCAAAAAGAAGGAGGGACGCAGTGGATCACTCACCTTAATATTCCCGAGTGTTGCCCTGGGTAGAAAAGCCTTTGCAATATTTCACAGGTATCAATTTTGGCCTGGTAAAATATCAATAAATGGTTCAAGATTAAAATTTAAGGTGACCTCACTCCTTCTTTCTGCCCTGTGCTGATCAGAACATCTTTCATGAGCAGGAGAATGAAGGCCTGGTAGTGTCATGATAGATCCTATTGTGCACACCGTGGGTGTTGGCCTAGTGGTACAGTGATCCACTCTATAAGCAATGTATAGAAAGTGATGGCACTCATGTCCCATTAGAATTAACCAGATGATCCATGGTTTTGGTGCTTTAACTATAAAGATTCCTCTTTGATCTCAGCCTCTACCTGCTCGCTAACAACATGAGATATAAACTTTATCTGTTACTATGTGCTCACAGGAAAATTTAACTCGCAAACACAGCACTAGGCTCCATCACTGTGAACTGGGCTGTGAAATGTACCAGGACTGACAGAAGGAAAATAAACACAGAACTCCCCTGGTACTGTCATTATAGTTCAGACCTTTTTGCCAGACAGACATTGCTGCTCCAGCTCCCTCTGTGTTCCTAGCTTGTAGCAACTTAAATCATCTCAGCACTATGGAAACACCAATCAGTTCCTGAGAGATTGTGAAAGTCAATAGGAATCAGGCACCTTCCTGCCAGATTCATAGCTTTGTAAGGCTGCCCCAGTGCTTCTATATCCTGGGAAATTTCCCAAAATCTGGGAATTTTTGAGTAAAATGTTTCAATTTGGGAAATTGGGAATTTTCATTCAAAACCTAAATAATCCTGGGAAAATTTCATAAAAAGTAAAAGACTTTCCAAATCTCAAATCCTGGGAAGTTTTCATAAAAAGTAAAATATTTGAGTTAGGGTTAGTGTTAGGGTCGGGCTGTGCTGCTCTCCTATTGATGGTACTTCATGAGAGCACAAGTGAAGTGACACGTGTGCACATGCACTCACAACAAAGCGTGCTATTCCCTTCCCAGTCCTTGGCACAGAATAATTTTGGAATCAGGGAAACATTTTTTAACTACTTCAGTCAAGTGTTCTACAGATTGAATACTGACATTGTGTTCAGCAAAGTAACAGGCCATTCTAATCTCTGCATTTTTAACTTGATCTTCAAATTTTTGTGTTTTTTTAATTTCACAATCTTGTTTATTAAACATGTCATCAATTTTCTTTGTATTAGATACTGTCTCAACCTTTTGTTTGTTTTTTACCATTAGCGTGCTTATCTAACTCACTAGTACCTGCCTGGATTTTTACATCACAACATTTGCAATAAACTAAAAAACGATTGTTTTCTAATTTCTGCAGCCAGTCTTTGTATTTACCTTCTTGAAGCCATGAGTCTTGTAAGGGTTTTTTGAAAGTAGATGGCTTCTCTTTTGGTGGAAGTTCACCCCGAGACTTCAATACTCTGTCAGGGGTGCTATCCCGTTGTTTTTGTTTCGACGTGGATGGATCTTTATCTACTCCTGCAGTCCTCTTCTCACCAGCCTTACCGGTCTCTTTATTCATTTTTTACGTTAGATAAAAAATGGAAAGAGATCTCTGAAATAATGGAATGCGATAATTAGTATAATGTATATTTCAATTTATATTTAAATCAAAGAAGGGAACATATTATATATTATTACCTAACACAGTAGGCGAAGATATTTAATATTTGCCTGGAGGAAATGCGTCTTAGAGCCTGGGTGCATGAAATAGCAGTGTAGACATAGGGCTCTGAGAGGTAGAGTACCTGCCATGCAATCAGTTTATCGCTAGGACCCAGAAGGAGCTGGGGAGGAGGGAGCGATCACCAGCATCACTCAGTCCTGACAGCAGGAAGTGAACTGCACGGAGTCTATAGTAACTCTTTGTTGCTGTGGAGAGTCGACGCTTCTTGCAAGATCCCCGTGTCCCGGCTGCAGCCCGGAGAGGTGAATCTCCCTCAGTAACATTCCCGCTGCTCCCCAGGAGCCTCTCCCAGTGCAGAGATCCCAGCCTGGCCAGGACACCCCCTTAACGGGAAGATCCTTGCTCCCAAAGAAGGCACTACGGGGGAGGGGAGAAGGTAAGAGAGACCCTCTCGTTTTCCCTCCGTCCCCCACAGGGAGCGATGCCTCCCGGTTCCACCCTGGCTGGCGGGGCAGGGGGATGCCCCAGGCTGGCTGCGATTCCCTGCATTGCGTATAGGAAAGATGGCCGCCACCTCCCATTGTTTGCAGTGTGTGTGAAGCCAGCCTGCTCCAGTATCAGGGTGAGACAGGGATATCTGGTTAGCCGGAGCTGGAAGGGGGCTCTGAGAGCCAGAGGGCATTGAGAGATGAACAGGGATGTGTGAGGGGGCGGGGGGGACAAGGATGAGAGGGCGGGATGGGGCCATGGGAATGTGGGGCCGCTGAAGGGAGGCTGAGGGAATCCGCAGGGGGAGAATTCTGGGGCTCCGGAGTACAGAGCTGGAACAGAGGGAAACTCTGAGTGGGGGGATAAAGAGAAGGAAAAGGGGGGATTTGAGGAGAAGGGGTGTCGGGGAGGCTGGAGGAAGAATATGAGAGCAAGCGGAGCCTGGCTGGGGAAGGGAGAGGGATGGTGAGAGATACAGTGGCAGCTCTCCCTGCATAGGTGGGGCCAGATTGGCAAATGAGATCAGCCTCTGCCGGAGGGGGGCTTCAGGGGCAGCGCACAGAGGGTCAGTCGTCATTGGTGCAGCCATCAGAGGGCTCTGGTTATTGCCAGGGGAGAAGAGACTGTTGTCTGTCTCTCTCTGCTCATGATATCGGAGCACTAGAGTTCAATCTCTGGGGCAGATGCTGCTGCCTCCTCCATTGTGATCTGGGAGCCCAGATTGAGCAGCTGCCGGTGTACTTTTACAAACTGCTGCTGACACCCTTTGCTGTCAGTACCAATTACTGATGCCTAGGGTTTTCCTGGGCTGCCTTATTACAATATGCTGCCTCTGCCTTTCCCCATCCTCTAGTCCAGTGGCTCTCAACCTTTCCAGACTACTGTACCCCTTTCTGGAGTCTGATTTGTCTTGCGTACCCCAAGTTTCACCTCACTTAGAAACTACTTGCTTACAAAATCAGACCTAGAAATACAAACGTGTAACAGTGCACTATTACTGAAAAATTGCTGACTTTTTCATTTTTACCATATAATTATAAAATAAATCAATTAGAATATAAATATTGTACTTACAATTCAGTGTGCGTATATTGAACAGTATTGCGTATATTGAAGAGAAATGGGCCCTTTTTCCACAGAAATGGTCTATAGGAGACGGCAGCAGGCGGAGGAATAATCTGATCAAAATTATTTGACTATTGGGTAATGTGATCAAAATCACTAAAGGAATGTCAGGGGTTTCTATTGGAACTTAACTTGACTGCCCCTGACTGTCTCTGGTTGTACAAGATGGGAGTGTAATCAGGGTACAGTTATGTAAAAAAAAAAAAGTAATCACAGTGCAAGGGATGTTAGGCAAAAAATAGTTTTGTGTGTGCACAGTAAAAGGAAAAGGGGAGCAATGATGGGAACACTGAGCCTTGGGGTGGCTCTGGGGGATCGGACTGTCACTTTGGGGGTGCATGAAAACTGTGGGCATGGGAAGGCAGTTACACCTTGTGTAAAATTAATATGGCTAATATAATGTTATGGAGGTTAAACTATTTCCCAGGACACATGCAGTCTACACTGAAAAAGGGGTAAAAGAAATGCAAACAAATCATGGTACTTAATTAAAATCCTATTAGGGCTCCAAAAGGAGCCACAGTAGATTGTGCTTTCTTTTTCAAATCTGTGTGTTTTGGAGCAGGAGATAAAAGTGAAAAGTAATGAGACCTCTGGTGGAAGTGGAATGTGTCCCTTTTAAGACAGTCTCTAAGCTGCTAATAGCTTTGGATCCAGAGGCAAGCCAAGAAAGCCTCTGTGTAAATGCAAATTACCTAGCTGATGGGGGAAGGAGGAAACTACCCATAAGTAGCAGCACAAAGAATCTGGAAATAATAAATACATCTGGTCAGCAAACAAGCTACTGAAGACTCAGATTATGGCCCTCCAGGAAAGGGAGGTAAAAAAACAAATCAAGCCTGAAAATAAGGGGGACAGGTTAACACTAAGGGGTGTGTGTGCCCAGAGCAGAAATCTGAAGCTGTCTCTCAGCTATTACCTGAAAATAAACGTAAAACTTGGTACAGCAAAGAAACTATTGCAAACCTGGTCTGTTGTAAAAGAGGGGAAACTGAGGCACACCACCTCATAAATTTCATAAATGACCAGTGAGTGGGGTAATTCACTAGCCTGACTATAGAACAAAATAAGAACAGCCTGGAGGTAATTCTTCTGTTTTTCCTGCAATTAGCAAGGAAATTTGTAAAAGGAATTGGTATTATTATTAAGCAATAATCTGTCCCCACCAGAGGGGGTGGAAATTTTTTGTTTTTGTTTTTCAGACACTCTACAAGCAAACTGGCACCAGTGGAAGAATAACCCAGAATACCATGAATCTATGTTTTGTGTTGTTTGTCTGTGGTGTTTGTCTTGTTGCTAGCATGATGTGGGTGGGGGATGGCTTCAAAAGGCTGACCTGTGGGGAGAGATATGTATGGGAATGCAAAATGCTCAACTAATAGGCCAGTACCTGTGTAATAGCTACCATGGTGCCTGGAAATAGAACGGCAACTAAGGTGGGCCCCACAAGCCCAATGGAAATAATGAGAGGGGAGGAGCTCACTGGGAATCAATGGAGGGGTGTGTAAAATGGTGTAAATCCAGAAAAGATGTTTGGATGTGCCCGTCTCCTATGACTATGGAGGAGCAGAATCAATGGCCTATGGCAAGAGGTGGACAATTGGGTGCACTGTGTATGAGGTGTTTTGCTGGAAATGTACATATTGCTGGGGGCACAATTACACCAACCCCTAACCAAACTACACACATCTACACGCTACTATCTGGACTTTGGTGCACAAATGAATCTGTAAATCTTATCGCTGTGAATAATCAAACCGGGGCATACTGCCTGATTCCATACCAAGTGGTTAAGTTGGTTTTTACAATAACCCATTTCTCTATGCACATTCAATGGACTTATAATGTGGACAAAAGCATGCAAAACCTGCAGGAGCAGCTTGTTGCAACTGGACACATTAAGATCTTAACCGTGTCGAAGGAGGAGAGGCAGTGTTTTGGTGGTGGCTCAGATATTGGACCATACTGCAGTGGTCAGGACTCGTTGTTGTGAATTGTTAACTGTACCTGTGTTATGTTGTGTATGGAAATAACCTATAAGTAAAGTAGTAAGCCTCCCCACCCTGCAGTGTACTAGACAACCTGGACCCAACCTTCTCGGGCCCACTATAATGGGAAGTCTGGAACACTAATAGGAATAGGTGTGGTATGCCTGTACGAGAGAAGGTGCAGGGCCCTGTACTACACAAGGGGCAGTGGAACAAATGGAATATCGACACCTTCCACCTTGATGCCTAACCCTATCAGGAAATGTGTTGCCATATGTCCTATGCTTTTCCAGGGATACCTGGGCAGGAGGATCCCAAAAGAAAAGGAAGGGGGGGGGGGAAAGGGGGTGGAGTGTTAGGATATAGATATTCAGGCTTGTCTGTAAAGGCCTATACTTTAAGAATTTAGGTGTATTCTTATCACTTAGCTAGTTATAGAGGTACAAAAGAGAGAATTAAAATCACTGTCTCTATGTGTAAGGGACAGTCTGAGGCTCTGTTCTTAGGCTAAGGGTATGTCTACACCCAGCCGCTAGTTCGGCGGCTGGCAATCCAAGTTCTGGGTTCGACTTATCGCATCTTGTCTGGACGCGATAAGTCGAACCCGGAAGTGCTCGCCGTCAACTGCGGTACTCCAGCTAGACGAGAGGAGTACCGCGGAGTCGACGGGGGAGCCTGCCTGCCGCGTGTGGACCGAGGTAAGATCGAACTAAGGTACTTCGAACTTCAGCTACGTTATTCACGTAGCTGAAGTTGCGTACCTTAGTTCGATTTGGGGGGTGAGTGTAGACCAAGCCTAAGTAAGGCCTTTGGCTAAGCAGCAGAGGCAGCCATAAGCTGAGAAGTGAACGGTCACAGCCTCACATTCCAAACTAGTCACATGGAAATAAGGTGCTATTGGCTGTTAGGAATACAATTCTGTCCTGATATTCCTGTCACCTCCAGAGAAAGGAAAGAGCCTAGAACATGTAAAAGGAAATTTAGTTTGATAGTTTTTTGTCTGGTAAGAACTCACTTATCAATAGACACAGCTGGAAAACCCTTATGTCTGTATAGATGTAGTTGTTAAATCCTCACTTCTGTATTGTTTTGTATGTTTATTTGCATGGTCTCTGTTTGGTTCTGTAATTGTTTCTGTCTGCTGTATAATTAATTTTGCTGGGTGTAAACCAATTAAGGTGGTGGAATATAATTGGTTAAATAACCATGTTACAGTATGTTAGGATTGGTTAGTTAAATTTCAGTAAAATGATTGGTTAAGGTATAGCTACGCAGAACTCAAGTTTTATTATATAGTCTGCAGTCAATCAGGAAGTAAGGGGGGGAATGGGAATAGGGATGGCTCTGTGGTGTCAGAGCTGGGAAGGGGGACACTGAGGAAGGAAACTGGATTTATGCTTGCTGGAAGTTCATCCCAATCAACATCGAATTGTTTGCGCCTTTGGACTTTGGGTATTGTTGCTCTCTGTTCATGCGAGAAGGACCAGGGAAGTGAGAGGGCGAAGGAATAAGCCCCCTAACACCACCGCTCTCCAGCTGCCCAGCTCTGAAGGCAGTGCCACTGCCAGCAAACCCCCCCCCCACTACAATAACCTTGCAGTGGCCTCCTCCCCCAACTCCTTTTTGGGTAAGGACCCCTCCCATTACAACACTGTGAAATTTCAAATTTAAATAGCTGAAATCATTAAATGTATGATTTTTAAAATCCTATGACCATGAAATTGACCAAAGTGGACTCTGCATTTGATAGGGCCCTAAGTATAAACAAGTCACCGGGACCAGATGGCATTCACCCAAGAGTTCTGAAAGAACTCAAATGTGAAGTTGCGGAACTATTAACTAGGGTTTGTAACCTGTCCTTTAAATCGGCTTCTGTACCCAATGACTGGAAGATAGCTAATGTAACGCCAATATTTAAAAAGGGCTCTAGAGGTGATCCCGGCAATTACAGACCGGTAAGTCTAATGTTAGGAGTGGGCAAATTAGTTGAAACAATAGTAAAGAATAAAATTGTCAGACACCTAGAAGAACATAAATTGTTGGGCAAAAGTCAACATGGTTTCTGTAAAGAGAAATCGTGTCTTACTAATCTATTAGAGTTCTTTGAAGGGATCAACAAACATGTGAACAAGGGGGATCCAGTGGACATAGTATACTTAAATTTCCAGAAAGCCTTTGACAAGGTCCCTCACCAAAGGCTCCTACATAAATTAAGTTGTCATGGGATAAAAGGGAAGGTCCTTTCATGGATTGAGAATTGGTTAAAGAAAGGGAACAAAGAGTAGGAATAAATGGTAAATTCTCAGAATGGAGAGGGGTAACTAGTGGTGTTCCCCAAGGGTCAGTCCTAGGACCAATCCTATTCAACTTATTCATAAATGATCTGGAGAAAGGGGTAAAAAGTGAGGTGGTAAAGTTTGCAGATGATACTAAACTGCTCAAGATAGTTAGGACCAAAGAAGACTGTGAAAAACTTCAAAAAGATCTCACAAAACTAAGTGATTGGGCAACAAAATGGCAAATGAAATGTAATGTGGATAAATGTCAAGTAATGCACATTGGAAAAAATAACCCCAACTATACATACAATATGATGGGGGCTAATTTAGCTACAACGAATCAGGAAAAAGATCTTGGAGTCATTGTGGATAGTTCTCTGAAGACGTCCACGCAGTGTGCAGAGGTGGTCAAAAAAGCAAATAGGATGTTAGGAATCATTAAAAAGGGGATACAGAATAAGTCGGAGAATATCTTATTGCCCTTATATAAATCGATGGTACGTCCACGTCTTGAATACTGCGCACAGATGTGGTCTCCTCATCTCAAAAAAGATATACTGGCACTGGAAAAGGTTCAGAGAAGGGCAACTAAAATGATTAGGGGTTTGGAACGGGTCCCATATGAGGAGAGATTAAAGAGGCTAGGACTTTTCAGCTTGGAAAAGAGGAGACTAAGGGGGGGGGATATGATAGAGGTATATAAAATCATGAGTGATGTGGAGAAAGTAGATAAGAAAAAGTTATTTACTTATTCCCATAATACAAGAACTAGGGGCCACCAAATGAAATTAATGGGCAACAGGTTTAAAACAAATAAAAGGAAGTTCCTCTTCACACAGCGCACAGTCAACTTGTGGAACTCCTTGCCTGAGGAGGTTGTGAAGGCTAGGACTATAACAGCATTTAAAAGAGAACTGGATAAATTCATGGAGGTTAAGTCCATTAATGTCTATTAGCCAGGATGGGTAAGGAATGGTGTCCCTAGCCTCTGTTTGTCAGAGGGTGGATATGGATGGCAGGAGAGAGATCACTTGATCATTACCTGTTAGGTTCACTCCCTCTGGGGCACCTGGCATTGGCCACTGTCGGTAGACAGAATATTGGGCAAGATGGACCTTCGGTCTGACCCAGTATGGCCATTCTTATGTTCTTATGTAAGTCATTGTATGAAATTTTAGTTTGTACTGACTTTGCTAGTGCTTTTTATGTAGCCTGTTCAGGGGCACCAGAGCCTTCCCAAAAGTGGGGGGCAGGGGCAGGCCCTGCCCCCGGCCAAGTTGGAAGCTGGAGCAGGGCTGGGAGGGCTGAAATCATCCCCCTGCCTGTGTCCCTGCCCAGGACAGGTGGAGGGACCCAGGTTCCCCACAGCTGCCTGCGCGGCTCTCCCTGACCTGGCTCTGCTGGGTGGGCTTGGAGCCACAGCCTGGCCATGATAAGAGCCGGACGGGCAGCTGTCGGGAGCTGCAGTGGACCCTCCACCTGCTCATAGTGTGGGGGACCCGAGCAGCCCATGGCCTGTGTCCCTACCCAGCGCAGGTGGAGGGTCCACAGCTCCCCACAGCTGCCCGCAGTGTGGCTCTCACCCTGGCCGGGCTGCATCTCTGAATGAAAGTATTGTTATATGTTTATGGCCTAATCTATAATGGAAAGAGACATTAAGTTTCTATAGTAAACAAACAGTGCACACAAAACAACTGAAATTAGTGTAAAGCAGTGTAAACCTTATTTTCAATACTTATGAATACCTGTTAAATAGAAGCAATTAGGCAGCAAATCTACCAATGTTCCTTTATACAGACTTCCCCCCCAGCATACACCCATTGCCACTGTTATGAATATTGAACAAGTTTTCAACATAATATGCACACACCTTTTGGCACACACCTGTGAGCATATTGCCCTCTGATCTTATTTCAGAGACATTTTCTCAGGCCTTTTCCTCACTGCTGAAACCAAAGTGCCTTGTCCTCACTATGTTTTTATTTCAGAATAGCTCCTATGCCTTAGTTACCCTGAGGTTAAAACCCCTCACCTATTTTAGCAGTGAGGAAAAAGGCCTAAGGGCTAGATTGGCCAAGGGACTTAGGTATTGTGATACTGAGCGCTGCAATTCCTAACTTTTAAGCCCCTAGAATGTCACAGGAACAACGCCGTAATCCACAAAGCCTGAGTTAGGTACAATGAATGGTGGGAAATAGGTGCCTGAGAATGCCATCCAAAAAAGCCAGCTAGGAGCAACCTAAGCTAGCCAATGGGAGATGCCCATCAGAGGGAAGTTTCCTAAGTGTCACTTCTCTCAAAGAGGTTGGCATCTAAGTCTCCACTGCAGGTGGGCATCTGGCTCTGCCTAGCAATCCATGAATGGGAACCCCTCACCTGGAGCCTAAGATGTTTCTTGAGAGAATGAGCTAGGCAAGTACCTAACTCCACACAAAACAGCCCTTGGCAGAGGTGGTGGTGCCTACCTTATAACTTTTAGCCCTGGGGTATGAATTAAAGGTGGATGGTTACTCCATGTCCGCCTCCTGTGGCCATTTTTTGAATGGGACCTGATCCAATAGACAGCTTACCTATCAGGTAGGGGCCCTGCATGGAATTCAGGCATTCACCCACCTATCATCCCTGCTCTGTGAACCACTTTCTGTGCATTGCTTATCGAGGGAATCGCTGTATAGCTAGGCCAATACGCTCTGCATGCACAGCAATAGCTAGTATGACACTAGTGAAATATTGCAATGGCTTCTTTACACAGGGCAACACTTGGGATAGTTAAGATGAGTGATTCATTGCTTCCCTCCTGTTTGCGCTTAAAAAATCAAATATGGGAAACAACTGGACTATACAAAACTTTAAAAAATATTCAAGACCTGTCATAAGCCTGATGATTGACAGTGTTTCAGGGAAGGATTCCTGCAATCTTGTATGGTTGCCCTGACTGCCACTATCAAAACTAAGGCCTCTTGACTTCTGAATAAGAGCATCCATGCAGGGGTTTAAAGCCCTGTAACTTATGTGCATTAAATTCACACCTTTAGTGTCACACCATGTAGACAAGCCCTTAATAAGTAAAGGGAAGGGTCAAAAGGGAAACGGAAGGGGGAAGCCTCTGTTAATACTTTTAGTTTAAAATGTTTTAGCTGGTTTTCCATGACACCCACACAAATCGGGGGCTGCAGACATTCAGTTGCAAATACTTCTGCTGGCAAAGGAATAATGATAGCCACACGATCAATATCAGAGTTCTCAAGACATAATAATGGTTCATTTAACATCTGAACCAGCATTATTATCTGTGTCCTCAATGCTAAGAAGATGCGTGTTTTTACCAGAGGGTAACTAACCTGCATTAGATATCCCCACTGTAAAAACAGAATGGAGAAAAGGCACTTCAGTTTAATCAGAAAGCAAACAAGGTGAGGTCAGCACTATGCCTCCCACTGAACCAATGCAAAGGAGTAACTGGATCATTCATTTAAAAAAAAATCTTTGATTTTGGCAGGACAAAGCAGTAAACTTGTCCAAATGAAGAACATCACTGAAATGTATCCTAACAAACCATGTATCATACATAAAAGGCTATGAAATTAAAATATGCAATTAGAAGGATAAACAATTCAGTAGAAATATCAATATCTATGTATGCAACAAATGAAGTAACAGAAGAGTAAAGTGTGGATTTCAGTGTTTGCAGGATGGGATGTTACTTATAGAAATAAGGATTTTTAATATATTTCCAGTAACTCCCACACACCTTTGTAACTGAAAGTCAAAAATATTATAGGATTGTACAACCATTTTAGGATTATGAATTCTTTAGGAGAGGTAACAGCAGAAGTATGAAACTAATGTGCCCTAAAAGCTCAGAAATCAAAAGGCAAATTAAAAGAACGCAAAATATATTTAGTTATTTGTTTAATTTCATGATTTTTGTGTGCATAATTGATGATTTTTGAATTCTTGTTTTTGTCAATCTACCTTGGAGGTGTATATCTATGTTTAGTTTTAAAAACAGTAGCAATTTGTCTTTGAGAAGAATTTCATACAAGGTACTATTGTGCCCTTGGGGTCAGATTTTTAAAGGGGTTTAGGTGAGTAGCACCTTGGTGCTTTCAACGTTTAAAAGTCTGGCCTGTAGTGAATATTTGGGAACCAAGTTCTGTACATGAGTGATGATGGAGGCTATGTTTTGGTCATGGGTATTTTTAGTAAAAGTCATGGACAGGTCATGGGCAGTAAACAAAAATTCATGGCCTTGACTTATCCATGACTTTTACTATAAACCCCTAACTAAAACTTGGGCCAGGGGGGATGGTCCGGGACCTCCGCTGGTGCTGGGGGGAGGCAGGCAGTGGCGCATGGCCTGGGACTCCTACTCCTGCTGTGGGGAGGCAGGCAGTGGTGCTCAACTTGGGACCTCTGCTGGTGCTGGGGGGGACAGGAGCGGGCAGCCCGGGACCCCTGCTGGTGCTGGGGGGGGGTTGGTTGGGTTGGTGGAGCTGACAGGCTTCCTACTCGGCTCCACGCTCCTAGGGGGAGGGGTGGCCAGGGGGCTCTGCACGCTGCTCCCACCACAAGCGCCAGTGCCCATTGGCCGGGAACCACAGCCAATGGGAGCTGCAGGGGTGGTGCCTGCGGGCGTGGGCAGCGCGCGGAGCCCCCTGGCTCCTCTGCCTGGGAGCTGCAGTGACATGCGAGTGGAAGCCGGGGAGCCCCCCTCCCCCGCCCCCAGGTAAGTGCCACGCCAGACCCCAACCCCCTGCCCCAGTCCTGAGCCCCCTCCCACACACCCAAACTGCTGCTGCTGCTGCAGAAGTCACGGAGGTCACGGAAAGTCACGGAATCCGTGACCTCCATGACAGACATGCAGCCTTAGTGATGACATGTGAAAATGCATTGAGGTGCTGGACAGAGAGGCAAAATAACATTACACAAAGGCATTCCCCACTGGCAGATCAAAGGAAACTGAAGTAGTTTTGACACCAACCCAGGAAATCTGTCAGCCTTGATCCCAAAGAATAAACTTGTGTATTAAATAAAAAAAAAAAGAGCAAAAATTTAGATTTGAAAAATAGTATTGCAGTACAAACAAGAAGTGTTATAGCAGAAACACTGTGAGGTGTGATTGCTGAAGCTACTATTAAGATATTCAATTATTATTTGTTATTAAAGTATGCACAATGACATCCATATGCACAGTTTTAACAAAGGTAAACGATGAAGTACAAAGAGCAATAAAATCAAAATTTTTAAAAGTAAATAATTGAAAGCCACGAAACCCCATTTACAACAGATGACCAGAAGAAGGCAGTACCACTCAGGCAATCAGAACAACAGCTAAGACAAAGTTGTGACCTGCTATGAGACTTTATGAAGACATATAAACTGATAAGGGATTCATCTAAACACTGACCATTCTAATTTTTGGAGGGAAGTGGTCATAAAATATTTCATTGAATCAAGTCTCCATTCACAGATCTGTATGTCATATCAGACAGGGAAGAGACATTGGGATGCACTGGGCCTTTAAGAACACAGCCTCGGAAGCAATTGCTGAGCTGGATGGAGGAAAAAAAACATTTGGTTTTCCCCCCACCCCATTTTTGCAGTCACTGCAGCTAGTTCATCCCGTATGGGGGAACTTTTCTCTGCCCCTCCCTATCCTGGGGTTTTCTCCTTTGCCACTGTCTGGCAGTGCCTGTACCCCATTCTGAACTGTGGCTCTTACCCTCTGCCATTTACTTTGCTCCTCTTCTTCCCGTGTCTCCAGCTGTTTGACCTCCCTGTGCAGTCCCTCCCCTCTGATTTGCCTCCTTTCCTCCCTTAACTCCTGTGAACAGCAGGGAGCAGATTGTAACTCACCAAAAGGGCAGAGCCAGGGCAGCGCCTTCAGCAGATGTTACTAAGCAGGCTCAGTTGGGATGATCTTGCTGAATAATAGGCAAGCTGCAAATTGTGTCCAAAAGTAGATTGGAATGTTACGCCAGTCTCTCCTTCTTAAAGCTTGCGCTGCACCCAACTCAGGTGGGGACTTTCCCCAGTGGCTACAATTAGGGCAGCCCTGGTGCTGGGGATGGGCAGGAAAATGACTACACAAAAAGCCCTTTTCAGGGGCCTGCAGCTGGTGAGTTTGTACTAGAGGGTGACGGGCTCCCCGTGTGTCTGCAAATAGGTGTGTCTATTAGGGAGTAAATACCCACATAAATTGGACAGTAACCAGTTCTCCCCAGGCAGAAAGGTGGGGAGAGAGAGAAGACAGAACAGTAACGTGGAGAGACTAGAAGGGGCAGAGGGAGCAATAAATGGGGAATGAGGTTTCCACACCCCAACCTTGCCCAGCTCCAGTCAATGTAGCACCCCCAGGAAGATTGACTTTCCTAGATAAATTCATGGAGGATAGGTCCATCAATGGCTATTAGCCAGGATGGGCAGGAATGGTGTCCCTCCCTAGCCTCTGTTTGCCAGAAGCTGGGACTGGGTGACAGGGGATGAATCACTGGATGATTACCTGTTCTGTTCATTCCCTCTGGGGCACCTGGCATTGGCCGCTGTCTGAAGACAGGATACTGGCCTAGATGGACTTTTGGTCTGACCCAGTATGGCCATTCTTACGTTCTCATGAAGAAGGGGAGGAGCAGAGAGAGGAAAAGCCAGTTCCTGCCTCTGCCTAATCCCTGCGCTGCTGGGGGAATGTGCTGCTCTGGGGACAATGTCAGGAGGACCCCCCAAAGCAGCTCCATTGATTCTGCTCTTTTCTAGCGTTTGGCTCAGAGACTCTGTTACTGGGATGGTTTAAAAGTGTCTCAAGGTTTTAGTCCCAGTGGGAGGAACCAGGTTTACATTGTAATAAAATAACTGAGCATTTTCTCAGTGTGGCAGAGTCTAGTGTGTCTCTCTGCAGGGAAAGAGCTAGGGGAACTGGGGTGTGAAATAGACTGAAACCCCTTCTGAAACCTCCCCAGTCATCTTCTCACCCTGACAGGCTGCAGAATAACGACCACGTTTTGCTCCAGATCAACCCATCTTCCTAAGGGACAGGGAAGGGAAATGGCTGTTTTGGATCCAGCTCAGGTAGGGGAGCTGGTGGGGAAGGTTGTTGTGGAGGGGGAGGGGCAGGAAATACACAGAGTGAAGCAGGGAGGGGGACAGGGTGTGATAAACGTGCTGGGACATGCTCAGCCTAGGGCCTTGTGTGTGAACATTCTCCATATCTGAAAGAGGAAACAACCCCCCTGGACGGGCTGGAAAAACAAACCAGAGTGCTGGAGCCTGAACCCACTAGGTAGAGACTACAGTGAAATAAAAAGGGAAGGTGCTGGGATTTCTGTCCCAGTTCCCTGTGCGGAGCTCTGTGTCCCATATCCGCCTGTGCCTAGTAGGAGTGTGGTAAATGAGAAGACCCTGTCCTCCTCCGTCTGCTGGGAGGGACAAGGAGCTCTCACCTTCTCTCTGTTCCTTGGAGCCTCCTGGCCACTCTGAGCAGGGTGGGGGTGGGATTCTGCTCCTCTGGCCCTCCCAGAGTTGTCATGTCTTTGTGCTTCTTCCCCCATGAATAGTGGGCTTGTGGCTGGGGCACCAGGCACTGAGTGGGGAACACCTGTTGTTTCAGATGCTGGTGACCTTCGAGGAGGTGGCTGTGTATTTCACTGAGGGGCAGGGGGCTCTGCTGGACCCCAATCAGAGAGCACTCTACAGGGATGTCATGCAGGAGAATTATGAGACGGTGACCTCGCTGGGTAAGGACTCCTGTCCCCTCAGCTATTTGAAGCTATGGGGCCTGCATTTCTGAATCTGGTCAGGTTCTTCCCTGGTCAGTTACATTAAATGGGAATGGGTCACTGTAGCGGGGTAGTTACCCTGCTCCTGCCCTGAAGGGCTGAAAACAACCCTGGGGGAAGGTTGTGTCTGGGCTGATTGGGAAGTAGCTGCAGCTGGGCCACACCCCAATCAGGCCACAGCTGGCCTGTATAAAAAGGCTGGGAGCCAGGGGCTCAACAGTCTTTCTCTCTCTCCCCCCGCCCGCGAGCAGGGCTGGGGACGGGCCAGAGGAGCTGGGAGCTCTGACCTAAGAAAGCCCCAGGCTGCAGGCCTGGCAAGGCCTAGTAGGTGTAGGGTTGCAGGGGGCAGCCCGTGGGTAGGCAGAGGCAGCAGGTCCAAACCCCTTTGCCTGTGATGAGTGGCTGATACTGCAGTCTGCCCCAGTGAATGGGGGCTAGATGGAGACTGGGCAGTAGCCAAAACTGAGGTGAAGTGGGGATAGTAGGTGGGGGTTCCCTAGGGAGGGGAGACCCTTAGACTGAGGGGTTACTGCTAGGGGCAGCACCCCAGGTACAAGGGCACTGGGGTCCTGGGAGGGACACAGGGCCATAGGTAAGGCGGATCACCAGCCTGCAGGGGGTGCTCTGGATGCTGGAAGAGCTAATTCCCAGAAGTAGCCAGCAGGAGGGCTGCAGGGGTGAGTCCGCTCCTCTATAGGCACATAGTCCAGTGGCTCTCAACCTTTCCAGACTACTGATTTCTCATGTGTACCCCAAGTTTCACCTCGCTTAAACTACTTCCTTACAAAATCAGACAAAAATACAAAATTGTTATAGCATGCTATTACTGAAAATTGCTTACTTTCTCATTTTTACCATGTACTTATAAAATAAATCAATCGGAATATAAATATTGTACTTACATTTCAGTGTGTAGTGTATAGAGCAGTATAAACAAGTCATTGTCTGTATGAAATTTTAGTTTTTACTGACTTTGCTAGTGCTTTTTATGTAGCCTTGTGTAAAACTAGGCAAATATCTAGATGAATTGATGTAACCCCTGGGAGATCTCTGCATACCTTGGACATGTACCCCTGGTTGAGAATCACTGGTATTGTCCACAGCTCCAGTGTGAGAGAGCTGTTCATCTCCAAACCCTCTTCAATGGGATAGGGGAGTCATGAATCTAATGGACATTCTAATTTATGCCCATCACTCCAGCTTTCCTGGGGTCAGAAGCAGTGTATTATCCTATCTGCATTAATTCTCACTCTCACACAAGGATCTCTGTTCACCTCCCTTCATGGGACTAGCTCCATCTCTGGGGAGGGGCTCTGGATGTTTAGACATAGACAGGGGTTTAAAACCTGAGCTGTTTGTGTCTCAGCAAGTCCCCCAGAGCCCACAGATCCTGAAAACTCCTAGTGAGAGTGTGACAATTCCCCCCACCCCCAAACATCTGCCTCTCCCAAGAGGGCTCTGTGACCACATTCCCATCTGTTCAGATCCCACAACCCCCACCATGGTACGAGGCCAGGTTAGAATCAGGGAATGTTCTTTGTGACAAATACTCTACAAATCCTCAATGCACCCTGATCTTGCCTGATTTCACCCCCTCAGCAGGACTCCCCATTCCCAAACCTAACCTGATTGCCCAGCTGGAACGAGGGGAAGAGCCATGGGTCCCAGATCTCCAGGCCTTCGAGGAAAGGAAGATCCCAAGAGGCACCCGCACAGGTGAGGGGTTCACCAATACCGACACAGAAACCATCTGGTGAATGAATGAAAAAGTTGAAAATCCGTATAATGTGGTGTGAGCCCCCTCAGTTCTGCCTCATCTCACCCAGATCAGGCTGCGGTCAGCAGGTGTCTTGTCATCATGGTAGATCATGGCTTCCCACCTACCCTGTCAGGAGTTTTCTCTCCGACTTCACTTCCCTGTGAGAGTTTGGATGGGATGTGGAGGTCGAATCCAATTTCTCAGTCCCCCACAATGGTTATTGGGCTGCTGTGTTTTCCCTTTTGGCTGTTCTTTTTTCCCCCTTTCTCCCCAGCACAGGGAATGACTCTTTTCTGGATTCTCTCTCTCCCAGCAGGTGATAGGACTGTGAGTGAGAACAGGGAGGAGAATCCACATCAGGAAAGTAAAACACTGGTGAAACCACAGGGGATGTTTTTGAAAAGAGCTAAAGGGAATTCTTCTCAATGCTGGGAAAAGGTCAAAACCCGGGGAAATCAACACAAATCAAAGAGGAACATGGGAAACCACCCAAGGAAGAAAGTGAATGAATCCATTCAATATGGGGTAGGATGTAACAATCTCAAGGAAACCACAGCCCAGCCAAAAACCCACATGGAAGAGAGAACCTACAAGTGCTTGGACTGTGGGAAAAGCTTCAGTCGGAACTATTCCCTTATACAACATCAGAGAATTCATACAGGAGAGAAACCCTATAAATGCTTGCATTGTGGGAAAAACTTCAGTCGGAACTACACCCTTATTCTACATCAGAGAACCCATATGGGAGAAAGACCTCCTAATCAACTTGATGGTGGGAAATGTGTCAATGAGAATTCAAACCTTATTACTTATCAGAAAATCCACACAGGGGAGAGACCCCATAAGTGCTTTGAGTGTGGGAAATGTTTCACTGAGAAGTCAACCCTTGTTAAACATCAAAGAATCCACACAGGAGAGAGAGCTCATAAATGCTTGCACTGTGGGAAAAGTTTCAGTCGGAATTATACCCTTATTATACATCAGAGAATCCATACGGGAGAAAAACCCCATAAATGCTTGCACTGTGGGAAAAGTTTCAGGCGAAACTACACCCTTATTCTACATCAGAGACTCCATACGGGAGAGAAACCCTATAAATGCTTGCACTGTGGGAAAAATTACAAGCAGAAATCAAGCCTTTTTTCACATCAGAAAATCCATGCAGGAGAAAAACCCCATAAATGCTTGGACTGTGGGAAAAGCTTCATTCACAGCTCACAGCTTATTAGACATGAGAGACTACACACGGGAGAGAGACCTTATAAATGCCTCGAATGTGGGAAAAACTTCAGTCGGAACCATACCCTTATTCTACATCAGAGAATCCATACAAGAGAGAGACCCCATAAGTGCCTCAACTGTGGGAAGTGTTTCAGTCAGAAGACAAACCTTGTTACTCATCAAAGAATCCACACGGGAGAGAGACCCCATAAATGCATCGAGTGTGGGAAATGTTTCAAAGACAAGTCAAACCTTATTACACATCAGAGAATCCATTCTGGGGGGAGACCACATGCGTGCCTGGACTGTGGGAAAAGCTACAGTCGGCGGTCACACCTTACTAAACATCAGAGAATCCACACAGGAGAGTGCCCCCATAAATGCTTGAGCTGTGGGAAAAGTTTCAATCGGAGCTCAAACCTTGTAACACATCAGAGAATCCATATGGGAGAGAAACCCTATAAATGCTTGGACTGTGGGAAAGGCTTCAGTCAGAGCTCACACCTCATTATGCATCAGAGAATCCATACAGGGTATAAACCCTATAAATGTTCTGACTGTGAGAAAACCTTCATTCAAAGATCACACCTGCTTAGACATCAGAGAGTCCACATGGGAAAGAGATATCATAAGTGCCCAGACTGTGGAAAAAGGTTTAGGAAGAACTCACACCTTATCATGCACCAGAGACTCCACGTGGGAGAGACACCTTGAATGTGGGTGATGCTTCAGTTGGGCACATATCGTATCAGGCATCAGCAAATCCACACAGGGAAGAGTTCTTTTAAATGTCCTTAGCATGGAGAAGGCTGCAATTGGGAAGCTAACTCCATATTGGACCTCAGAGACTCCTCTATACAGGAGAGAAATGCTGTCCGTGCTCTGACTAGGGCTGGTTACGGTAGTATGTGACAGCGTACCCCATAAGGCTTTATGGGGGGGTGTTTATAAATGTATGTATGATATAACTGAAATATGTTTTGTGCTGCCTGTGCCATGTAACATATCTCCGTAAAGGTTATGGTCTACTATATCTATTCATCCTATTTGTACATATATATCATTTTCTACTTGAGGTTAAGAATATGGGCTGTGTGCTTGCTTGATTTCTAAGTAAGCTTTGTGAGGCATTTGGTCAGCTTCTTTAGGAAGGAATTCGCCAGGTTAAGTACCTGATCAGGAAACACTTGGGAAACAATGCATCTTGGAATGCTCCAATCCACATGAGAAGTCTTCTTGGAGACATGCAAGATACCATGTGGACAATGGCGTGGGCCTGTAAAGACTGAGTCATGCAAGGGCATGTGACTTGCCCAGGTGACTCCAAAACTCCATCTTGGAGCTGGACTTTGCATAGGAGGGAGGAGGGGGGTCTCCACCCACAAGAGAGAGTCTATTTAAACCTGTGGGAGACCCCTCCATTTTGTCTTCAGCTGACTAAAGAAGGAGCCTCTCCACACCCCACACCCCCCAGGATACTTGAAGGAGACTGAAACAAAGGACAGTAACTACAGGGGGTGTGAGTGATTGCTGGACCCAGGCTAAAAGGAGATTAGCCTGTAAAAGGGAGTGCTCTGGAACTGGTGAGGAAATCATCTGTATTTAGTTTGATTAGACATAGATTTGCGCATTTTATTTTATTTTGCTTGGTGACTTACTTTGTTCTGTCTGTTACTACTTGGAACCACTTAAATCCTACTTTCTGTATTTAATAAAATCACTTTTTATTTAGCAATTTACTCAGAGTATGTATTAATACCTGGGGGAGCAAACAACTGTGCATATCTTTCTATCAGTGTTATAGAGGGCGAACAGTTTATGAGTTTGCCCTGCATAAGCTTTATGCAGGGTAAAACAGATTTATCTGGGTTTAGACCCCATTGGGAGTTGGGCATCTGAGTGCTAAAGACAAGCACACTACTGTGAGTTGTTTTCAGGTAAACCTGCAGCTTTGGGACAAGTGATTCAGACCCTGGGTCTGTGTTAGAGCCAGACAGGAGTGGCTGGCTCAGCAAGACAGGGTGCTGGAGTCCTGAGCTGGCAGGGAAAACAGAAGCAGGGGTAGTCTTTGCACATTGGGTGGCAGCTCCCAAGGGGGTTTCTGTGATCCAACCCGTCACAGTATATACATCTCCATTTTCTAATTCCCATACACAGTGGTGGCATTTGGCTCCCAAGTATCTAGCTGCCCATCTCTGGGGGCAGGTTCCAGCAGCAGCTGACCCTAAGGGGATCAGGGACCATCTGGCTTTGCCTGCTCTAAGCAAACCCCAGGCAGAGGAGGAGAAGTTCCGATCAGCCCCTCCTCTCTGCTGCAGCCCTGGGTGCTGAACTGATGGACCTTCTTGCCTCCTGCTAACCTGCTGGGGGAAGGGAGAGAGAAACTCCTTCAGAAGCTCCCTCTGAAGTTCCCCACTCCAACCTTCCCATCCAAGATTAGGAGAAGTATACTTGGGCCAGGCCCCACCTTCACTCCACACACTTGTCCCCATCCTGCGTCTTCCACCAGTCTCTGGGCTCAGCTCAGCTTAGCTCCCACACTTATCCTGCAGGGAACAGTTCCAGATAAGTGTCCTAGGTTGCTGGGAATCAGATGTCAAGTGACCGGGAGGGGGTTTTGCCAGGGATCTGGGGGATTTAATGTTTTGGGCTGGTGGAGAAGGGAATCAAATGGAGCTCAGGTGATCAAGATATTGGTCATCATGGAATGAGAAGAGAGGGAGTGTGCAGGGTTAGGGAGGTTCTGCCCTCTGTCATTCACCTCCTTTGCCCCTTTTCCCTGCCACCTCTACATTCAGAAGGCAACACTGAGAGGGACTAATTTCCACAGGGCCTTTTTTGGGAGGCCTACAAATTCAATCTTAGCAGGAGGTTGTTTTTCTAGCCTAAGAAAGTGGTCAGGAGTAGCAACCAGAATGATCATGGCCTGTTTTGTAAAGGACTTGGAGGTCTACTGATGAAAAGTTCTATCCAAGCATTAGATATTATTTTTTATTTATGTTGGGCCAAGCAAAATGAGACCTGACATTCAACTCCATGGTGTTTGTTTGCATGTAATGCAATGACTTTGAATGCTGCAACTGATCAATTCAGACATTTCAAACATCTGGGCTCCCTATGCAATGCATGGGGAAAGATAGGCACCTTAGGATAGGAGCCACAAAAGTCTGTACACTAGGTGGGAAGTCACCTAAGCTGGCCAGTGGGACATGCCAATGAGAGAGTTCTACCCTAAATCAGTCCCTCTGACAGAGTTAGGTACCAAAGTCTGGGCAGCTGGGAGATGCCAATCTCTGCTTGGGATGTATGACCAGGAATCCTGCTCCTGGACTAAGGCAACTTACGTTGCAAGCAATTGGTTTATCACCAGGACCCTCCCCAAGCAGGCAAGGGTGGAGAGGTCAGAGCGATCGCTGGGGTCATGCAGTCCTGGCAGCAGGACGGGAATTGCACTCGCTGCAGTAACTCTTTGTTGTTGTGTGTGGAATCCACATTCCTTGCAAGATATCAGAGCCCAGGCTGCAGATGGGAGAGGTTAGTATCTCCCCAAGGGACCCTACCACTTCAAAGACCCCCAGCCTGCCCAGGACATTCCAGACAGGGAAGACAGACCTTATATACAAAAAAGAGCTGGGACCCCAGTCCCATGGGAGAGATGATCCCCACTGCTCCCAGTGATGGTCCTGCTTGGTATAAAGTTAAAAGGGACCTTCCCATCACAGCCTCCCCTCCTCCCCCAGAAATGATGCCTCCTGGTCACACCCTGTCTGCAGGCTGAGACTGAATGCTTTGCAGATGCTGGTTAAACTGTCTCCAGCCTCAGAGCAGTTCTCTGGGGATTTTAGTCTAAATGATCAGCTCAGCTTGTTTTTATTAATCTCTGCTCCTTTGTACCTTTTTACTGGTGGTGCTTAGTTTTCATAAGTGCTTTTTTCATATCCCCACTGATAAATCCCTGCAAAATGGGTGAATGTTGAAAAGCACCCTGGGCTAGATTCTCAGCTGATGGGAATCAGTGTAGAGCCAACGTATCCAGGGTTAGTGTACACCAGCTGGGGCTCTGGCCCCATGGACTCCTATGTAGATATGCCAATTCACATTAGCTGGGGATCTGTCTTTAAAATATGATTCCCAGGTGGCAACTACAATTACACTGTGAGGGAAACATTGCTGAATCTATTTAAGTGCCTTTTATATGTTGTATCTTTCTAGTTTCCTCCATATTTAAAGAGCCTCCTCCCCCCATTTGGGGAATGGTGTCTCCCAGGTGTTACAATCATCTAGCCTTTAACTGGAGCACCAAACAATGCAGGATAAGGGGGGTGAGCCCCATATGGGGCTGCTTTGTGTGTGATTGGCTGCCTCCTTCCTGAAGCAAAATGCATAATTGCTAAACCACTCCATCCCATATAACAATCCTACTGCATTAACCCCTCACATTCCCACCACTGTATTCACCTCAAGGGATCCCAAATGTCAGTCTGTGACAGAGCAATATCCTGAACAAACCTTATGGAATTAAGATGAACTTTACTGAAATAAATCAGACTTTATTGAATTAGGTTTAATCCCTTTGGGTCCATTGTGTTAAAAATGCAATTGTGTATGTGTTATTGTGGCATTATACATATCTTTTCCAGTTTGAGGGAGATGTGAATGTAATTCCTCCACTTATCAGCCCTTTGAAACCACTGCCTGGAGAGGTTTGCATAAACTAATTCAAACTGGATTTTCCAGATAAAGAAAAGACTTTGGGATAAATAACCAAGTTTTAGACTGACTCAGGGCCTTTTTCTTGACCCAGCAAATGGACAAGACCCCGGTCCATGGAAAGCTTCAATCCTTAGGGAAGGGTTGAAAGGGCTTTGACCTACAGAGGCTCCATAAGACTGGGTGCTGGTTCTGAGCTGAAGCTGTGATGAACCTGAAGCCACAAGGAAACTTCTTGAGTGGAAGGACTAATCGCTGGCCAGAGCCCATATTAGATGATCTCTGATAAGTTTATTAGCATGCCTGTAGGTTCTTTTATTGGTTTTAATGTTTTCTCTGTAACGCATTTTACCTTAAGAATAAAATAGGCTTGCTTAGAAAGAGCTGTGTGATAACTTATAACTGTGGGCAGTCGTTGTTAATTGGCTCTGAAGAGAAAGCAAGCAGGCCTGCTGGGACTGCCTGTCTCTGCTGGGACCAGCACAGTAAAGGCAGGGAACTAGACCATCTAGAAATGCCCTGATTAGGTGGGAGAGAGACATGGGTCTCCACCCAAAAGAGGCAAAAGTCCAGGTGCCAGAAGCTTGAGAGTCAGGGAGATGCCTGAGATGCACCTCATGGTAGGAAGTGGCCCAGGGAATGTAGTAGGCGTTGGTGCTTAAACCCTTAATGGGGAATCCCCTGGCTTCATAGCATCCTGGGTCGGAACCCAGTGGAGCAAGGTGGGCCCAGGTTCCCCTACCCCACCCCACTTGCTTGTTTGCCTGCCCCAGGCAGGAGGCTCAGGGGCCATAAACTGTTTGGTTGCTCCGCCCCACCTGGGAGCTACAAACTGACTTTGTCCTGCCCTGCCCAGAGGGTCAGAAACTGCCATTGTCACTGGCTGCCACAGCCAGGAGACTCGCAGGCAACAGACTGCTTGCTCTACCCCGCCTGGGGGCCCTGGCTGGATTATTTGCTCGACCCTGCCAGGAGTTTTGAGACTACCTTGTTACAATTATTTGATCCCTCAGGGAATCCAGATAACTCTGTGATGGGGTGTACCAATCCCGCACTGGGCCAATAAGGGCAGCCCCATTCGACGAACAGGGCCCCCATCACAGATCCCCTAAAATTTTCCTCATTTTTAATCTTAGACTGATCCTGCAAAGACTTATGCATCTGTATAACATCATGTCCTGTGCTCCAAGGGTGCTGCTCACAACACACAACATGAAACATAAGCGTAAATATTTGTAGGATCAGGACCTAATTATCTATAAGTGATTTAATATCCCTTCTGATTTTGGCCCATTTTCTCTCATCTGATATTAACATATCTCCTGAGATTTTTCCAAGTTTCATCTGTAATTATCTATTGATCTAAAAAAATGCCTTTCAAGCCTTTTCTCTTTAATTCTTGAACACCTATGTCAAATCCCCTCAAATCCCTTATAACTGCAGCAATTTCTTCTTTTGAAGAAAAACTATTGCCATGAGTTTTTGCCCCAGATGGGGCATATTTCTTGTGTGGGTATGGGGAAGAGATGAAACTCAGGGGGAAATAACAACTTTCTACTCATTTATCAAAGATTGAGATAAAATCCCCTCAGATTTGGTTTCCTTCTCCCCTTTACAACTGCTGGTCTGTAGAGGGAAAACAGACTCTCTGGATGTGGAGAGGAGGGCAAGGGCTGCAATTACCCATTGTCTATAACCTGCTTGGCAGAGGTGGCTGATTCACCTCACACCCTATGTGATGGTTTCTTTAAGTGTTCTGTGATCTCACAATTCCTGGTAGTAAACTTGTGACTTTTTCCTTATTCAAAATGGCTGCCATTTCCCATGAATGTCAATGGGGCTGAAGCCATATGCTGCTTCCAGCCAAGCTGGCCATGATCCCCAATGTTCTGCAGGGGTAAGAGGGCCACAGACACCCTTGCTTCTGAACTGAGCTGAAGCCAGGTTGATCCGTGGTCTCTATGGGGAGATGGAGGTATATGGGAGCCGGAAGAAGGCTGAAGAGGGGTAGGGGCATCTGGGGACAAAAGGGCATTGAGGGGGTGAACACTGAGTTGTGAGGGGGCAGGAGGGGATGCACAGGGATGTGGGGGGCAGGATAGGATTGAGGGGGCATGAGGAAGTAGGTATGCGGAAGGGAGGATGAGGGAGTGCAGAGGAATCATGGTGCAGGACAATAGGGTTGGAATAGAGGGAATATTTGAATGATAGGATACTGTGAAGAAAAGGAGGAGACCCTGGGGAGCATGGATGGAGAATATGAGTGCAAGAGAAGACTGGATGGGAAAGGGGGAGAGACAAGACAGTGGTAAAGGAGAGATACAATGGCAGTTACCCCACCTCGTGGGGTAGAAGAAGATGAGGGGGCTGCCCTGCTCAGCACCTAGTGGGGAATTTTGGTACTAGAAATGTTCAAACACACACTGGGTAATGTGGGCAGTAGATGGACACACGCAAACACACACAGTCTGCTCCTTATTTATCATGTGAAAAATCTTTTTTTAAGACAAACAGGGTCCAGGGGTCTGACGCCTGACTGGGGTTGACAGTACCTGAAACTTTGTATATTTTAACAACGTATAGAAGCAAGAAGTGTATGCTGAAGTACCCAAGGATATTGGGATCCAGAAGATCCCCACTGAAGGATCCCCAGGGAATGTGCATTTGCTACTCCTGTGAAAGGCCAGGGCATTCTAGCCAAGAAAGGAGGCGATCACAGTCTCAGGCTCTCGAAACCAAAGGGGCATCAGGAATGGTTGGCCCATCAACAGAAGAAGGCCAAGCAGGGGCAGGATTCCTAGGCCTGTCTTTGGTGGAAAATCAGTCTGCCTACAGTACAGTACAGAGGGGGAAACCGAGGCACAGAAAGATGAAGTGACTTGTCCAAGGTTACACTGGGAGGTTGTGGCAGAACTAGGAACTGAACCCAGGTCTCTAGTCTAGGGTCTTGTTTGGCTTCACATCCACATTCTGGAAGATTTGCTATACTCAGACCTAAGTTACGGGGCTCAGTGTAGGGGTGACTGGTGAAATATAATGGCATGTTCTATACAAAAGATCAGACTAGGTGATCTAATGGTCCTTTTGGTCTCAAACTCTGTGGTTCTCTGCTTCTCTAACACCAGGACACGCTCGGCTGCTGTCTCAGCTGGGTCGTGACTCCGGTAATATCTGCATCAAACCTTTGTGGCATCTGGACAGGGTTCCGATTTGGTAGGATGGGTTTGGGCAGCTGCTCCAGTGTTTCGCCCAGCAGGGCGACACACTACAGACGGTTTGGAGAAGTGGAGGCTTTATTGGAAGGGCTTTCGGACGCCAGCCAGCCACAGGCTGTGATGCAGACAAAGCAAATACAGAGCAACTCAAACACTGCCACTGCCAGAGCAAATAAAGAACCGCAACCCCATCCCAGCTAGCAAAGAGATTTGTCCAGGGGATTATGGAACCCACAAACAAAGGGGGTTTGGACAGAGGCAGGGAACCCATGAGACACTCAGAAATAAAGAGAATTCATGGTGTGAGACAATAACCTGCAGTTATATAGCACGTACACAGAGGGGCCAGTGTGACGTTATTGATATAATCTGGGACCATATAGATCATTGTTGCAACCAAGGTCCTGTAGTGGCACCAAATCTTGTATAAAGGGGGTCAAATGGGGAGTCTAAGACAAGGCTATGGTTTACTGGTTATGATTATGCTGTCTATATGTGTGTATCAATTTTGTAGTTGAAGTTATGCATATTGGCTCTATACTGTCTGTATTTCAAACTTATGCTATGCTGCTGGGTGACATCCCAGACAAACTGGTGTTAGCTCTGCCTAGCCTGCTTGATGGCCCATTAAGGACCATCAGCTATACAATGGACCCATTGAGAGAAGGCAGATATGCCTTGTAACCCAGCAAAGTATGCAGGGACTGGCCCATGTGACTCGACTCCATTTTGCTGTAATTTTCCACTGTAAGAACAAAGGTGTTCTTACACCTGGAAAAGACTATATAGGGCTGATGCCTCATCTCCATCTTGTCTTCAATCCTGCTTCATACCTCTGGAGGAACTTTGCTACAGGCTGAAGCTTTGAACAAAGGACTGAGGACCCGTCCCAGCGGGGGATGTATTCCAGAGACTTGATTTGAACCTGCAGTTTATTCTATCGCTGCTGCAAGTCTGAACCAAGAACTTTGCCATTACTGTATGTAATTGATTCCATTTAACCAATTCTAACTCTCATCTCTATCTTTTTCCTTTTATGAATAAACCTTTAGATTTTAGATTCTAAAGGATTGGCAACAGTGTGATTTGTGGGTAAGATCTGATTTGTATATTGACCTGGGTCTGGGGCTTGGTCCTTTGGGATCAGGAGAACCTTTTTCTTTTACTTGGGTATTGGTTTTCATAACCATTTGTCCCCATAACGAGTGGCACTGGTGGTAATACTGGGAAACTGAAGTGTCTAAGGAGATTGCTTGTGAGACTTGCAGTTAGCCAGTGGGGTGAGACCGAAGTCCTCTTAGTCTGGCTGCTTTGGTTTGCCTTAGAGGTGGAAAAAAAACCAGCGTTGGGCTGTAACTGCCCTGTTTGAGCAATTTGTCCTGAGTTGGCATTCTCAGTTGGGTTCTGCCAGAACCACATTGTCACAGCCAGTATTCTTCCATTTTACAGGGGGGGAAACTGAGGCATGGCCTCTCAGGGGCAGAGTGGGGATTAGAACCCAGGAGTCCTGGCTTCCCCCAAGTCTCACCCACTAGACCCCACTTCTTTCCCAGACCCAGGGATAGACTCCAGGAGTCTTGGCTTCCAACCCCCATGGCTCTCATGCCCATTAGACCCTGGTCCCTTTCTTGAGTGAAGAATAGAGCCCATGAATCTTGATTCTCAGCCCCTTCCCCTTTCTCATCCACGAGACCAGTGGTCCCCAAACCTTTTTGGTTGTGTCCCCCTGGGAGCCACAGTTGGGAGCCAGGGCTGGGAGCGGGCCAGAGCCCTGGTTGGGGCTGGGAGCTGCAGCTGGGACTGGGTCCACAGTCAGGGGTGGAGCCAGTGCTGCAACTGGGGCCACGGTCAGGGCCAGGAGCCAGGGCTGGGGCAAGCTGCTGGGGGGCCACAGCTGGGACTGGAGCCATAGCCACGGCCATGGCCGGAGCTGCCCCCTTGAGCATTCCTCCATGCTCCCCATAGTTTGGAGACCACTGCACTAGACCCCACTCCCCTCCTAGAGGCAAGGATAGAACCCAGAAGTCCCACCCCCACTCTATCTGACTATATTGTCCCCAGGCTTTACAGTTGGATAGAACTGCACAACCCACTAACAGGTTTATTAATCACAGTGAATCAGTGAACATGGGCAGGTTTCACACCTGGAGTGTCAGTGGAGGAAGAGTGGATGGGGGAAGATCAGGAGGAGGAGGAGGAAGGGAAGAAGGGGGAGGAAAAGAACGGGGGAGGACAGATGAAGGAAGAGGAGAGAGGGATGAATGAAGAGAAGGAGGATGGGTGGGAAGAAGGGACAAAGAAAGATGGAAGGGAAGGAGATGGAGGGAGGATGGAAGATGGGGAGCGAGGGATGGGTGAATGGTGAAGAGAAGAAAGAAGGGAAGAGGGAGAGAAGGATGGCTGGAGAACTGCAGAAGGGGGAGGAGGGATGGGGCCTGGGACTGAGGACAGGCAGGGACGGAGGAGGGTGGCAGGCAGCAGGCCGGATTCAGCGCCCTCCCTTGCTAGCGGGCAGTGGGACCCAGTCATTGCAGAAGAAGGTGTCGGAGCAGCAGGTGACATTGATCTGGTACCCAGGGACCATCAACTCCTTCACCAGCTCACAGCAGCTGGGATTCATGATGCAGCCCTGGATGAGGATCTGCACCTCGCCTCCTGCAGGGGGAGACAGAGAGGTAGGGCTCAGAGCCATACCACTCAAATCCGCCACCCCAAAGCCCAGAGCACGGACAGGGATCGGAAACCAGGCTACCCGACCCAATGCCACTTAGCCACTCCGTCACCGACTGAAAGCTCCCCTGGCTCATGGGATGTTGATACAGCCAGGACTCCTGGGTTCTTTTCCCAGGTCTAGAAGGGAAGTGGTGATCAAATGGTTAGAGCAGATGGGGACTGGGCATCAGGACTCCTGGGTTCTATCCCCAGTGCTGGGAGGAGGGTGGGGTTTGGTGGGTTGGAGCTTGGCTGGGGGTGGGGAAGTGGGTGAGGGGCATGGGAGCCCATGTTGCAGTTCTAAGCCTGGCCACAAGGGGTCAGGCCAGAGCCAAGCAGCACCTTGCCCAGAAAGGAGTAAGGATCAGTACTGGTGGGGGCATTTGGGACAGAGAGAACCCAATGCAGCCCCCCCTCCCAACTCACTATAGCTGATGTTGACTGTCATGCATGGATACCCGGCCTTAGACGTGCACTCAGAGACTCCAGGGAGGCAACTGATGTAGGGCTCATCCACGGCGCATTGTCTGCAATGCAGTTTGCTAGCTGCAAGGGGCGAGCAAGGGGAAAATGCAGTGAGAGATGGGCACAAACACCCCCCAGCCACCATCCCCACAGGCAGCCCACCCTACCCACTAGACCCCATTCCCTTTCCCTAGCCAGAGATAGAACCCAGAAGTACTGACTCCCAGACACCCACACTCCCGCTCGAACAAGTAGGCCTCACTCTCCTCCCCCAGTCAGGGATAGAACCCAGGAGTCCTGATTCCCAGTCCCTCGCATACTAATCATTATGCATTGTGGAGTGACACCACTTTTCCCTTCCTGAGTTTGCCTGTGAGTTTGTCTGGGTTACACCACTTGTATCCGTGACCAAGCAGAGATCTGGTGGGTTGCTGCCCCGAGACATGCTGGGGGAATGGCCTGTGTGTGACTGAGAGGACCCGGGGCTGTGATTCATGCTCTTTCAGTGGCACCGTTGGGGTCATTCACAGCGGGTTGACTCAAGCCCCTGGTAAAAGCTGCCTGCATTGAGGACCCTGTCGTGGGAGGCAGAGACCGGCGATCCCCATCCACATCTCTGAGTCCTCCAAGGAGAGCTCCACCTCCACCAGGGAAACCAATTGACACGGCCGTTTCCAGGGCAGCTGCATGTGTGCATCTGAGTCGGCTCATTAGAGGGATACGGATACCACACCAAGGGGCTGATTTCAGCATCTCAAACACTCATTTGTCCAGCGGAAGGGGGCTGGGAGGCAGGACTCCTCAGTTCTCTCCCCAGTCCTGGAAGGGAGTGGGATCTAGTGGTTAGGGCAGGTGGTGTTGGGAGCCAGGACTCCTGAGTTCTCTCCCCAGCTCTGGGAGGGAAGTGGGGCCTACTGGTTAGAGCACAGGGGGCTGGGCATCAGGACTATTGGATTCTATTCTAGGCACTCAGGGGAGACAGACGTCCGCTGCCTCAGGAGCCACTCAGGCCTGTGTCACCCCAGAGTGGAGTTCCCCCAAACTCCCCGATGGCACTTACCCCCCCAGTGTGAGGCAGAACAGGGCGGAGGCTGTGAGGAGCAGAGCCTGGGCTCCTCTGGGTCGGGGGAGCACAGAGTTCTCTGCTGGGACCGACGCAGACTCTGGGGTGTGGGGCTGTTTTTATCCTGCTGTGCCGGCGACCAGCTGTGCAGGGAGCACCACACTGGGGTCAGGACAGACTGTGAGGGGAGAGCACCTCCTGCTGAGCCCCCACCCTGCTCCCTGTAGCACAGCACCCTCTAGTGCCACACTGGGGTCAGCACTGATTGAACTGCCTCCCCCATATTCACAAACAACCTCCGGCACAGATCAAGCCGAACCCATTAACTGTGAGATCAAAATGCTTGTCCTTATTAGCGTGGGTTCATCAGGATCCATCCCACCTCTGCACAGGGTAGTTATAGCTCACATTTGAGGTTATGTATCGGAAACACGTTTCACAGTCGATGCAATTAGTTTACAAATGGGGATAAGAGACTTACACAAAATCAGACATAAGCCTGGGACTAGAACCCAGGAGTCCTGGCTCCCAGCCTCCCCTGCTCTAACCTACTAGACCCCACTTCCCTCCCAGAGCAGGAGATAGATCCCAGGAGTCCTAGTCCCACTCCCGCTCTACCCACTAGACCCCACTCCCATTCAAGAGCCTGGGATAGAACCTAGGTGTCCTGACTAGAGCTGATTAGAATTTTTCATCTAAACCTCTTTCCATCAGAAAGTGCTGCTGCTTTGAAAGAGACACTTTCCACAGAATCCTCCTGGTTTTGTTAATGCTTCAGTCAGGAAGGTAGCTCAGGTACCGGATGAAGTTTCTGGTCAACACCAGAGAGAGAGAGAGAGACCTGCACACCTGATTGAGAGCAAAGATTTGAAACTGGGTCATCCACATCGCAGATATGTGCCTACTGAACTTCCCCAAGAACCAAGGCCCATCCCAAACCTCTGCCCGTTCCTTTCCAAGGGCAAGGTCTAGTTCTTCAGCCAGGCCTTCTCTAACAAACACACAGCAGCAGGTAGATATGAAGTCGCTACTGAAACAAGACACTCCACAGCACCCTTCCTCCTCTGGATAGAGGACAAGAGACCAAACTCCATGTGACGGATGCATAGACGCCTGGCTTAATGCACTGGGAGATGCTCAGATACTACAGTGATGAGGATGGTATCAAAACTTATACAGACTTGAACCACTTGGTTCTCTTGGCTTGGGGTTGGCTCTTCCTGTCTGGTTCTAAGCATGAATTCCAGGGTGAATCTGAATCACCTTCCCCTGAAAGCTTTGTGGAAATGGACCTTTCACTCCAATTTCAACTAGTTTCATTTTGATGCAGAAGGAAAACAAGTGTCAAAACCTCCACTTGTTTGGGGAAACAGATTTTTTAAAGGATTCGGCCAGTGGATGGTGGCAGCGAAAAAGGCCGGATTCAGCTGTCTAGGGGAAACCTGTCTGAGGACTTAAGTAACCCCGGTTCATAGCCTCATCCAAAAAGCAGGGAAACTATATGTACCATCCTGGGTGCCCTCGCAAGGCACCAATCCTTCCCCCCTTGCAAGGGCTGAATCCAGAGGTTTAAAACAAAAATAATTTTATTAATGGGGGAGACATGACAGAATGAATTTGGGAAAAAACAGCGGCTAATAAGTTACCATTTACTAAGAGTTCTCCCCAGGTGTCTTAACAATTATTCCAACTTCTGTGCTGCTCCTGGGGCTGTGATGTCAGGATTGATTGCTGGGTACAGAGACCCTCCTCTAAATCTGACTGGGAGGCTAGCAGCTGCTATTCTCCCTGCTGCTTCAGCCCAAGCCATCTCAGCTCTATGCTGTCTGTTGCCTCCAAGCTTTCTCATCTCAACTTTTTGCAGAGCTCCATGGGACACAGAACCCCTTTTGGAAGCATCTGCACTGCAATTAAACATCCTGTCAGCCAATCCAGGCTAAGGGGTGGTTTAATTGCCTTGTAGATGTTCTGGCTCAAGGATACCACAAGAGGGTAAAGTCCCAGGCTCCAGCACAAGCTCAATCATCTATATGGCAATTAAACAGCTCCTTAAATTGACTCAGCTAACATAGACCAGCCACAAGTTTTTACTTGCAGTGTGGACATACCCTTAACAGCCTATTCCATCAGAAAGGGACTCACCCCAGAGAACAGCCCCTTTTGTACCTTTCTCCAGGCTCTTACCTAACTATGCCTGATAGTGCAATCGGTCAGGATGACCCCTTCAGCCTCCGCACCACCAGTGTCCCTCTCTTCTCTCTCAATCTCCCACCAGGGACAATGGCATCTTATTGCCCGCACACTCAAAGTGTAACTGTATTTTAACCCAAATGACCCAAACTGTTGCATAATTGACATGCAAATGAGGCTTGCTCCATACCAGCCATTTTCCTTTGCTCACCAATAGGTGGCAATAGAGAGTTGCCTCCGCTATGGAGCCCAGGCCCATCTGGGGTTCTCAAGTAGTTCTGGGCTACTCTTCTGTTCACAAACAGGTGTCAAGAGCAAGCTGTCTTCTCTCCAGGGCTTCAGGCTGTTCGCCGACCAGCATTAATACTGATTCCCACTACCCCTTAGCTCTAACCACTAGACTAGTGTTCCCTCTAATTTTTTCCATCCAGGTGCTGAATGAATTTTGTTATGTGCACCATATCAAGGTAAGGTGTGGATGTGCACTACCAGTAGAAACCAAAAACTGAGATATAGTATATATTTTTAAAAAGTTACCATAGGGATAATTTTTCCAGCCAGGACAGATTAGGCATTTTAGAACTCACTAATCAAATAATTAAATTTAAGCATAAGGGAGAAATATGAATTATGAAAAGCATAGACCAGTCAAAAAACTAAAATAACACACTTTGAAAGAAGTATCAAGAAGTAACAACAACAACAACAACAACACAAGGATGTGGACAAATTGGAGAGAGTGCAGCGGAGGGCAACGAAAATGATCATGGGGCTGGGGCACATGACTTATGAGGATAGGCTGAGGGAACTGGGCTTGTTTAGTCTGCAGAAGAGAAGAGTGAGGGGGGATTTGATAGCAGCCCTGACGGGAGTTCCAAAGAGGATGGAGCTCGGCTGTTCTCAGTGGTGGCAGATGACAGAATAAGGAGTAATGGTCTCAAGTTGCATTGGGGGAGGTCTAGGTTGGATATTAGGAAACACTATTTCACTAGGAGGGTGGTGAAGCACTGGAATGGGCTACCTAGGGAGGTGGTGGAATCTCCATCCTTAGAGGTTTTTAAGGTCCAGCTTGACAAAGCCCTGGCTGGGATGATTTAGTTGGTATTGGTCCTGCTTTGAGCAGGGGGTTGGACTAGATGACCTCCCGAGGGCTCTTCCAACCCTAATCTTCTATGATTCTATGTGTTGGGAGGTGAGTGTGAAAGATAGAGTGTGTGTGTGTGTGTGTGTGAGACACACACACAATGTGTGTGTGTGTGTGACAGAGACTTGTGTTGCCCCTTTAAGTACACTGCCCTTTAAAGTAGATCAGCAAGTTCAGACACAGCAACAGCTGCCAGCAAGCTCCCTCCATCCTGAGCCCTGTTGTATCTCCCCCTTCCACCCCGCTCTGTGGATACGGGGTACAGGGCTGGAGGGAGGAGGACACCCTGACATCAGCACCCTCTCCCCTCCCCCTGCTCTGCACAGCAAGCAGGAGGCTCCTGGGAGCAGCTCCAAGGCAGAGGGCAGGAGCAGCACATGGCAGTGGGACACTTGAACTGCACAGCACTTGATAGCCTGCTGCGCAGCCACCCAGCCGCGCAGCTTACAGGGAATTTAGCACTAGACCCCACTGCCCTCCCAGAGCCTGGGATAGAACCCAGGAGTCCTGACTCCCAGTCCCCCCCTCGAACCCACTTAGACCCCACTCCCCTCCTTGCTGATCCTCAGTGCACAGTGAGGAAGATCCATACACACAAGGGAGTCTAAGAAAATTGGTGGTTTATTGATGACAAGTTGCAGGCCATTATACAATACAAGCCACAGAGACGGGTTATTGCCCGGCCAGCTGGGATCAATGGCAGCGCAGACAATTGCCCCCATCTTCCAGGGGAGCAGAGGTGGCTTTTTTGTAGCCCTCATAATGGGGATGGGAGTAGGCAATGCGCACCACCACAGAACACCCCCTGCTGATGAGTCACATCCCTACCCCTGAAGGGATCCCCCTCTGGGGGGCAGGGGGGAGCTGGGACCTTTCATCCTTTGGCCTCCTTGCTGAGGTGGCTGGCACTGGGGTGTGTCAGGGCAGGTGGGGATCAAGGCTTCTCTGCTGAGACCTACCAGCTCATTACACACATGGGTGCACCAAGTGGGACACACTTCCACCCTGTGCTGAGATATGGTCAGATTGAAATTGGCCCTCCCTAGAGGGGAAAGGTCCCATGTTCCATTCCCCCCACTCTGAGCCAGCCACCCACCCAAACTAAATGGGAAAGGCTCTGCATCCCATTCTGAGCCTGCCAGTCCCTGTCCTGAGCCGCTAGTTAAAAACACAGCTAGTTAATGCATTACAAGTGGTGTTCCTCTCACCCCTCCTTCACACACAGCTACTCAAACAGGGAGCCTTTCGAGGTGCCACACTGCCCCTCTCTGCCTGGGACAGTGAAGCATCTCCCCAATGAGGTTCTGACCCCTCTTGGGCATGAATGAACCCTTGATATTTCCCCATCCACCATGAGAGTCAGGATCTGAACCCTCCATCCCAGCTCCTACAAAATCTCCACTCCTAAAGAGCTGCCCAGTCGCACCCCAGGGGTGGTTGCATCTCAGTGCTGGGTGAGCACATCCTTTGCTGATTTGCGGGACAGCTGTTACCCAGAGGTGGCTGCATTTCAGGAAGTCTCACCTGAACCTGAGCCAGACTGTTTAGATCAGAAGCTCTTTGAGGCAAGGAGTGTCTCTGACTACACATGGGCACGCAGCACACAGCACAACATGGTCCTGATCTCATCTGGGAACTAGTTACTACTGAAATACAAATAATCATCAGCTCCTGTGTAACCCAGGCAAGAGTATTCCACCGCGTAGTGATCAGGCTTGGCTGTATGCTCTCAAAATACTAACCTAGTCTTGCTAAAGGCTCCCAGCGATAGACACCCTCCCTTGGGAAGCGGCTCCAAGGGTTAATTGCCCGCTCTGTGGAAAATCCACACCTTGTCTCCACTCGGAATCTGTCTCACTTCAAAGCCCGGCTGTCGGCTCCCATGTGGCTGCCATTGATTGGACTGAAAAGCCCTTGTGTGGCAGAAACCTTTGCCTGGGTCGGCATTTATGTTGAAGGGGACAGATCTGGAGTGGCCTGTGATAATTTAACTAGCTCAACATGTGGTATCCAGGGCGTAGTGTTTACTGTCTGCATATAAGCTCCCACCACTGGGAGTTTCGCCTGTAGGCCGGTTGCTGTTCTAAAATTAGTTTCTCTCTTGCTGCGCTTTGTTCCTACTGTTAACAACACACAATCCTTTGGTTTTGGGTCAAGGCATCCAACGGACTGAACCGCAGGGGCCAACTTCTGTAGGGCCTGCTAGAGAAGCACAGCTGATACTTGGGGTGCTGTAGCCCGAGAATCAGGCTAAGAGTGGGAGACTCGGGGAATCCCATCTCAGGAAAGGGAAGGGCTCAAGGCCCGGTGGGGATGTGCTCAGCTCAGAAAAGGAGTGAGAGGTGCAGTTAGCCCTGGAACGGCGATGGAGATTTCCGACCTGTAAACACGGGCAACATCAACACACCCAGTTACCTTGTATTCCCACAGCACCTCTCCACTCCCCCCCCCATGGCTCCCAACTGCACTGTGAGAGGGTGGGTGAGATAATCTAATTAAAGATATTGTCTCATTCCCCTTGTCTCTCTATTTCATCTACCTCAGTACCACATGAGCAAGAAGTAATGGGCCATATTCTGTCTTCAGTGGGGCTACACAGTTGTAAATGAAGTCATGAGACAGCTATAACTTCTTGGTAGTGATATTTACTCACCATCTCTGTTGGTTCAAGCTTTCTGGTACAGAGTATGTGGTCACTTTTGGGGTTGAAATACCCATGATTTGGAGGGAACTAACGGATCATGGACTTGTTTGATAGCATCAGGGCACTACACAACTGCTTAAACATAGTAAAATATGTAGATGGCATCAGAGACATTGTGGAAGCTTCAAGCAGCAAAGGAGAAAAGTGTTTAGCTGCAGGAAGGAATTAGATTTTCATCTTTTTAATCAATAACCTGGCAGAGGACATAAACTCATCACCGATAAAGTTGGCAGATGAGATAAAAATTGGGGAGTGGTAAATAATGGAGAGGACAGCTCACTGATTCAAAGTGATCTAGATCACTTGGTAAACTGGGCGCAAACAAAAGTGCATTTAAATACGGCTGAATGTAAATGTTTGCATCTAGGCACAAAGAATTTAGGCCACACATACATGATGGGGGATGCTGTCCTGGGAAGCAGTGACTCTTAAAAGATTTTGGGGGTCATGATGAATAATCAGCTGAACACGAACTCATGTTGTAGCCAAAAAAGCTAAAGCTGGGATGCATGAAAAGGGGAATCTCAAGTAGGAGTACTGTGGTTATTTTACCTCTAAATCTGGCACCTGTGTGACTACTGTGGGAATATTGTGTCCCATTCTAGTGCCCACAATTCAAAAAGGGTGTTGATAAATTAGAGAGGATATTGACAGAAGAGCCACAGTGATTAAAGGATTAGAAAACATGCCTTAGAGTGGTAGAATCAAGGAACTAAATCTATTTAGTTTAACAAACAGACAGTAAAAGGGTATGTGATGGGGTTTACCTACCCCGCATTGGTTCAGCAGGGGTTAATCATACTTTGTGGGCCGAGGAGGCCATGCCACCCCATCTCTGCTGGGCATGCTTCAGCTGGAACCAGGATATGAAAGAGCCGCTCAGCTCAGGCTGAGATGACTGCCGAAGGGAGCAGAGGTGCATTGCAGGCTCCCGCAGAGAGACAGCCAGAGCTCCAGGATTCAGAGGCCAGCCGGACTGTGGCTGCAACCAACCCCCAGCCACCCAATGGTGTCCAGACATGGCTCAGATAGGAATCAGGCCACTACTATGCAGGTTTACACCCATGTGTCTTTTAACCCGGTGGACCTAGCCAGCCTTTAAGGCACAGGCAGGGGAATTCTCTACGAACCCAAGCAAGTTTATCTCGGTCTTTGAAGGGTGCCTGGCTAGCTGTAAGCCTGACTGTGATGATTGTAATGTCCTTATGCGGACGCTGCTGTCTGAGGTGGAGCATAATCAGGTTGTGTCTAAAGAAAAGGAAAAGAGGCAAGTGAAAATGATGGTTGCAGCAGTACAGGCCGGTGGCAGGGGAAAATTCCAGGAAGGTGGAAGGGGCCGGGGAATAAGAGGACGTGGGCGCCCTGGCTCACAGGAAAGGCGTCTGGGTTGTAACCAGTGTGCCAGATGCCGAAAGGAGGGACATTGAAAAAATGAGTGCCCCGAAAGTGAAGGTACCCCTATGATGGCAGCAGAGGATCAAGAATAGGGGTGTCAGGGGAGACGGACTATCCTCCCCTGGAACCCCGAGTAAACATGAGGGTGGGAGACTTGGACATAAACTTTTTAATAGACTCTGGAGCTGCACGACCCGCTGTAAACCAACCCCTGCAGCTGCCTGTGTCAGAGTCCTTCACTGTGGTGGGTGCCACAGGGAAAGGAACCAAGTGCCCAGTGTATGCCCCAGCAGAATGTGCTTTGGGAAACAGAACTCTATCTCACAAACTGGTTTACCTCCCCGATTGTCCAACACTTCTACTAGGACGGGACCTGCTTTGTCGCTTAGGAGCCACCCTGCATTTCACCCAAGATGAAATTTGCGAACAGGGGCTGCTAACAGGGAGTTTCGCAAGGGAGTTTGGAAGGGGAGCAGGAAGGGGGCGAGGGTCCCTTGCCGGTTCCATCTGTTTTCTCTTTATTCCCCTTAATACCTATAAACCAACTACATTAAAAACTTCTTGCTTAAACAACCCTTTCAGCTGACAGGCGGCTGCAGACAGGAGTTTGACAGAAGGAGGCTTACGATGGTTAGGAAGACCCGCAACACCTGTGCCAGCACTGCTTCTGTCTCCTCCACCTGTGCCTGTAGCCAGACAGAGTACCGGAGCATGGATGCTTCTACCCAGATCCTGGTGTGGTTTTGCAGAGACTGTAACTTGCAATTTCCACTTACTGATATCCAGGCTGGGGGGACCATCCAATGTGAGAGGTGCCTGCTGGTGGAATCTCTCAGGCAGCAGGTGGGAGAGCTACAGGAGGAGGTGGCTAGGTTGAGGAGCATCCGAATCCACGAGCAATTCCTCGACAGTGTCAATGTGGAGACAGCTGAGGTAGCTGTCCCAGTACGCAGGACTGCTGATACACCACTGGTGGAGGAGGAGATGGCTCAGGGTGGACACTGGCAGCTGGTTACTTCTGGCAGCAGGCAGTGCTCCACCCCTGCTCCGAACCCTCCTGCCGTGGTAATAGGTAACCGTTATGCCCTTCTTGATACAGGAAAGAAGGAATCACTCCCTACAGTGAAGGAGGAGAAGCCTCATACCCCTAAGGCTGGGAGGTCTGCTGCCACCACTGAGAATAGGAAACGCAGGGTAGTGGTGGTCGGAGACTCTCTGCTGAGGGGGACGGAGGCGCCCATCTGTCACCCTGACATTTCATCTCGGGAGGTATGCTGCCTGCCGGGAGCCCGTATCCGAGACGTTACGGAGGCATTGTCGAGGATTATCCAGCCCTCTGACTACTACCCCATGCTACTCATCCATGTGGGCACAAATGATACTGCGCGGTGTGACACTGAGCGGATCAAGAGTGGCTCTGGGAGTACGGGTGAAGGAGTTTGGAGCGCAGGTGGTATTCTCTTCAATTCTTCCTGTCAAAGGTAGGGGCCCGGGCAGAGACAGATGCATCATGGAGGTGAATGCCTGGCTGCGAAGATGGTGTCGCCAGGAGGGCTTTGGCTTCCTAGACCACGGGATGCTATTCGAGGAAGGACTGCTAGGCAGAGATGGCGTTCACCTTTCGAGGAGAGGAAATACCCTATTCGGACACAGACTGGCTAACCTAGTGAGGAGGGCTTTAAACTAGGTTCGACGGGGACAGGTGAGCAAAGCCCACAGGTAAGTGGGGAACATGGAGACCGGGGAGATGGGTCGGAAACGAGAGGGAGTGTGGGCTATATTGGCAGAGAGAAAGGAGGGTCAGGACAAAACTGGGAGGAAAGATCAAACCAGTATCTTAGATGCCTATATACAAATGCGAGAAGTACGGGGAATAAGCAGGAAGAACTGGAAGTGCTAATAAATAAATACAACTATGACATTGTTGGCATCACTGAAACTTGGTGGGATAATACACATGATTGGAATGTTGGTGTGGATGGGTACAGCTTGCTCAGGAAGGATAGACAGGGGAAAAAGGGAGGAGGTGTTGCCTTATATATTAAAAATGTACACACTTGGACTGAGGTAGAGATGGACAGAGGAGATGGAAGTGTTGAGAGTCTCTGGGTTAGGCTAAAAGGGGTAAAAAACAAGGGAGATGTCATGCTAGGAGTCTACTACAGGCCACCTAACCAGATGGAAGAGGTGGATGAGGCTTTTTTCAAGCAACTAACAAAATCATCCAAAGCCCAAGATTTGGTGGTGATGGGGGACTTCAACTATCCGGATATATGTTGGGAAAATAACACAGCGGGGCACAGACTATCCAACAAATTCTTGGACTGCATTGGAGACAACTTTTTATTTCAGAAGGTTGAAAAAGCTACCAGGGGGGAAGCTGTTCTAGACTTGATTTTAACAAATAGGGAAGAACTCGTTAAGAATTTGAAAGTAGAAGGCAGCCTGGGTGAAAGTGATCATGAAATCATAGAGTTTGCAATTCTAAGGAAGGGTAGAAGGGAGAACAGCAAAATAGAGACAATGGATTTCAGGAAGGCAGATTTTGGTAAGCTCAGAGAGCTGATAGGTAAGGTCCCATGGGAATCAAGACTGAGGGGAAAAACAACTGAGGAGAGTTGGCAGTTTTTCAAAGGGACACTATTAAGGGCCCAAAAGCAAGCTATTCCGCTGGTTAGGAAAGATAGAAAATGTGGCAAAAGACCACCTTGGCTTAACCACGAGATCTTGCACGATCTAAAAAATAAAAAGGAGTTGTATAAAAAATGGAAACTAGGACAGATTACAAAGGATGAATATAGGCAAACAACACAGGAATGCAGGGGCAAGATTAGAAAGGCAAAAGGCACAAAATGAGCTCAAACTAGCTACGGGAATAAAAGGAAACAAGAAGACTTTTTATCAATACATTAGAAGCAAGAGGAAGACCAAAGACAGGGTAGGCCCACTGCTTAGTGAAGAGGGAGAAACAGTAACAGGAAACTTGGAAATGGCAGAGATGCTTAATGACTTCTTTGTTTCGGTCTTCACCGAGAAGTCTGAAGGAATGCCTAACATAGTGAATACTAATGGGAAGGGGGTAGGTTTAGCGGATAAAATAAAAAAAGAACAAGTTAAAAATCACTTAGAAAAGTTAGATGCCTGCAAGTCACCAGGGCCTGATGAAATGCATCCTAGAATACTCAAGGAGCTAATAGAGGAGGTATCTGAGCCTCTAGCTATTATCTTTGGAAAGTCATGGGAGACGGGAGAGATTCCAGAAGACTGGAAAAGGGCAAACATAGTGCCCATCTATAAAAAGGGAAATAAAAACAACCCAGGAAACTACAGACCAGTTAGTTTAACTTCTGTGCCAGGGAAGATAATGGAGCAAGTAATTAAGGAAATCATCTGCAAACACTTGGAAGGTGGTAAGGTGATAGGGAACAGCCAGCATGGATTTGTGAAGAACAAATCATGTCAAACCAATCTGATAGCTTTCTTTGATAGGATAACGAGCCTTGTGGATAAGGGTGAAGCTGTGGATGTGGTATACCTAGACTTTAGTAAGGCATTTGATACAGTCTCGCATGATATTCTTATCGATAAACTAGGCAAATACAATTTAGATGGGGCTACTATAAGGTGGGTGCATAACTGGCTGGATAACCATACTCAGAGAGTTGTTATTAATGATTCCCAATCATGCTGGAAAGGCGTAACGAGTGGGGTACCGCAGGGGTCTGTTTTGGGACCGGCTCTGTTCAATATCTTCATCAACGACTTAGATATTGGCATAGAAAGTACGCTTATTAAGTTTGCGGATGATACCAAACTGGGAGGGATTGCAACTGCTTTGGAGGACAGGGTCATAATTCAAAATGATCTGGACAAATTGGAGAAATGGTCTGAGTTAAACAGGATGAAGTTTAACAAAGACAAATGCAAAATGCTCCACTTAGGAAGGAAAAATCAGTTTCACACATACAGAATGGGAAGAGACTGTCTAGGAAGGAGTACGGCAGAAAGGGATCTAGGGGTTATAGTGGACCACAAGCTAAATATGAGTCAACAGTGTGATGCTGTTGCAAAAAAATCAAACATGATCCTGGGATGTATTAACAGGTGTGTTGTGAGCAAGACACGAGAAGTCATTCTTCCGCTCTACTCTGCTTTGGTTAGGCCTCAGCTGGAGTATTGTGTCAAGTTCTGGGCGCCGCATTTTAAAAAAGATGTGGAGAAATTGGAAAGGGTCCAGAGAAGAGCAACAAGAATGATTAAAGGTCTTGAGAACATGACCTATGAAGGAAGGCTGAAAGAATTGGGTTTGTTTAGTTTGGAAAAGAGAAGACTGAGAGGGGACATGATAGCAGTTTTCAGGTATCTAAAAGGGTGTCATAAGGAGGAGGGAGAAAACTTGTTCACCTTAGCCTCTAAGGATAGAACCAGAAGCAATGGGTTTAAACTGCAGCAAGGGAGGTCTAGGTTGGACATTAGGAAAAAGTTCCTAACTGTCAGGGTGGTTAAACACTGGAATAAATTGCCTAGGGAGGTTGTGGAATCTCCATCTCTGGAGATATTTAAGAGTAGGTTAGATAAATATCTATCAGGGATGGTCTAGACAGTATTTGGTCCTGCCATGCGGGCAGGGGACTGGACTCGATGACCTCTCGAGGTCCCTTCCAGTCCTAGAATCTATGAATCTATGAATCTATGAAATAACCCTCACCTTACCCCCAGAGAATGCCTGGATAATGACCCTTGCAATTGATCCCTCAGCCATGCAAGCCACAGAGTGGAGCCAGTGGGAGGACAAAAGGAGGGTTAAAAAGCAGCTTTGCTGGACAGTGTTGGCCCAGGGATTTAAAAATTCCCCCACCCTTTTCGGCCAGGCCCTGGCCAGAGACTTGGAGGAGTGGGACAATGAGGACAAGGTCCTCCTCCTGCAATATGTGGATGACTTGTTAATTGCCGTTGTGGGTCTCACCCCTTGCCTTAAAGCCACTGTGAGCCTCCTGAATTTTGTTGGACTCCTCAAAAGTGGGTGTGCTCGTCCTGGTTTGTTGCTCCAAAGCTCTGTATAAAAGTTATTTTACTGGAAGGGTGTATAATGGCAATGTGTATGTGTTCATTGTTGGAAAAAGGTGTATGAGTGAAAAGTGGAAGTTTCCTTTGTAAGTTAAAAGAAGCCAAGAAGGAGAGAAGGAAAAAAAACAGAGCGAGTTAACTGAGGAAAAAAATATAGCTAGCAAGCTCAGTCCAAAAATAAGATGCTGGCCCCATCCAAGGGCATTGTTCACAGCTAAGACTTGGCTGACAACCAAGAAAAGGGGGCCTGAATGTGCCCAAGCAACTATGAGATCTGCAAAACACTGCTAGGCATTAATGAAATGTGTAAGGTTTCTTTTCTCACAGATAAAAGAACTGCTAACCAAAGACCCTAGCAGCCCTGCCATTCATTGAAATAAGGAGACTGACTCTACTTAAGGTCCATCAACGAAAAACTGCTTTGGCTCCACACTGGAAAGGCCCTTTCCAAGTCCTGTTAACCACCAACACCGCTGTGAAGTACCAAGGACTGCCCACCTGGACCCAGGCTTCTTACTGTAAAAAGACCCCTCCACCTCGGAAGGACTCTCCGACTGATGATAAGCCTATTTAAAGACAGGGTGATGTGCTAGTAACCTCTCCCCTGTATGATGCTGAACCACACTGTTTCAGAAAAAGAGAAGAAGGAACACTTGCTTCATTGAAACCACAAAGTCCAGGAATTCCTGACTACAAAAGATATTAAGAACTGACCCTGGTGAAGAAACAAAGAATTATACGCTGGCAGGCAGGCTCTTAGACCCCTGGCCTCCCAGGTACAGGCTGAATGTCTAGTCTGCCAAAAGAACAACCCTTAACCAGAAGTGTCAGTGCCACCAGCCACTCTGGAACCTACCCCAGGCCCAGGGCTGGTTTGGCAAATAGACTTTACTGAGTTCCCCCGGATCCAAGGATTCAAATACCTTTTTGTCTTGGTGGATCGATTCAGCAGATGGCCTGAAGCCTTTCCACGCCATAACAACACTGCCAAGACGGTGGCTCTGAAATTTGTCAAGGAGATCATTCCCCGCTTCGGACTCCCCCAGTGGATGGAATCTGACAACAGAACACACTTCACATCCCAAGTCATTCAAAAGATATCGGATGTCCTACAGATCCCCTGGAAGCTCCACACTCCATGGCGACCGCAGGCCAGTGGAGTAGTGGAATGCACAAATCAGACACTTAAGCGGCACCTCTCAAAGGTCTGCCAAGAGGCTTCCCTTAAGTGGCCTGATGCCTTACCCCTTGTTTTGCTCTGCATTCGCGCTCTCCCAAAGGGCAGGTTAGGGCTCAGTTCCTTCAAGATTATGTTTGGAAGGGCATGGCCTATGAACGGTACACCGGTTCTGGCAGGGGAGTGGGAAATGGGGTGTGGCTTTTTATCTCAGTATATGTGCTCTCCGTCTGCTGTTCTCTGTTCTCTCCACAGGTATACCAGAGATTTGCAGCCTCTCCCGCTGGATGCCCCTGTCCACTCCTTGCAGCCAGGCGATTCCGTTCTCGTTCGGACCTGGAAGGACTAGCCTCTCCAAGAGAAGTGGAAGGGACCCCACACCATCCTGCTGGTCTCCCACACAGCAGCAAAGGTCAAGGGACACAAGAACTGGATTCATCACTCCCGTCTGAAGGCAGTGCCCACTCCTGAACGGTGGACCGTCCAGCCTACGGAAAAGGACTACCAGCGACGACCTGAGACTTAAACTGTTATTCAAAAGACAATAGTGTCTGCTGGGAATGCCCTGTGGTCTCTTTGGACAGTCGCAGCGCACTCCCCACGAAAACTCTAAGCGTTGGTTGTGTTTACTCTCACAGGGCCGGCCTAACCTGGTGGCCTGGTCCTTTTTGTTTTTAATCTGCCTACTATTGGTAATTGATATTTTGTGGGTATTTGGGGAATTGTAATTGTTAGGCCTTAGGGTCACCTGCCCAGCATGAGTTCAGGTCCAGGGTCTGCCACAGTGGTACTCTTTGCCATAGGGACACTCCTCTCGTTACCTCCCATTTCCCCCCAGGCACATGTGGGATGGAAAGGGATCCCTACTAACTTGGAAACAAACACATATGAGTCCTTGAAGGTTTGCTTTGCCCAAGAGTTTAACCTCTCTAACTGCTAAGTATGCTCCCAAATCCCGCACCACGCAGCAGGGTTACCCTGGAGGGTGGTCCCCCAAAATTGGTCAGATATCTGTTGGGGATGGTTCAGTAGGGGAAGAAATACCTCGGGTACCCCCTTGTCGCAAAACTGTACCATTGAATCCCAGTATGCATTAAGGGACAACCCCTGGCCACCCCAGGCAGCGTAAATCTTTGTATGCCACCTCAGAGCCCATTAAGGAAGGAGACAGGTTGGGTATGATCCTCCTCCCATCCTATGGGGTGGAACGGCTAACCCAATTTTATCGCAGGCTCTCTGTGTTTCTCACCAAGTTCGCCAATGAAACCTTGGCCATAGAGAAGAGCCTTAACTCAAAGCTATACCAGCTCCGGTTGCTGTCCCTGCAAAACAGACAGGCCTTAGATTATGTTTTAGCTTCCCAGGGCGGGGTGTGTGCCCTTATTGGGAATGAATGTTGTACTTATGTCCCAGAAAACTCACAGGACATTAACAAGCACGTCCTGTCAGCCGAACAGGCTTTCAAGCAGTGGAAGGCCCAGGAAAGGAAACCCACGGTTTTCGATTCCCTTTGAAGTTGGTTGCCCAACCTAGGAGGACTGGGGGGTGGCCTTGTGTGTCTCCTCCTCAGCACCAGCCAGCAAAATGGGAGAAAAACAAGGTCTGGCACTGCCTGAGCACAGTCCCCATTCCCTGAGCCCCACCTCTGAGCAGGGCTGCACCCTGCAGGAAGCTCTGCCCCCATGTTTGGTACCTGGGGCTGGAGAAACCATGACTGGTGGCAGCAACTTCACTCACACTCAGTACCTGGCCAGGCAACGCAGGCCTGGCCCAGCCACCCCCATTCCTGGGCAGTGGGCAGGGGAGTGGCCATGCAACAGTGTGGACTCTGGTCAGGGCCAGGCCAGGACCATCCCAGCATGAGGGGTGTGGGAGTCACCGGATGCCGGTGATGTCCTGGGGGCTGGGATGTCACTCAGCAGCATGCACCCGCTGGTGCAGCAGGAGGTTGGAGCTGCGGGTGTAGCCACGACTGCACTGCCCGCAGCGGAAGGGGCGCTCCCCAGCATGGGAGCGCTGGTGGCGAAGCAGGGCTGAGCGGTGGCGGAAGCGGCGCCCACAGTGGGAGCACTCGTGAGGTTTCTCGCCCGTGTGCCGCCGGCGGTGCTCCACCAGACTGGCAAGCTGGGCAAAGTGGCACCCACACTGGGTACAGGGGTAGGGGCACTCTCCACTGTGTGCGCGCTGGTGCGCAGCCAGGGCTGAGCGGTGCCCAAAGCTTGGCCACACCAGCTGCAGCAGAATGGCTGCTCCCTGCTATGTGTGCGCCCGTGCTCCTGTAGGTGTACCAACTGGGCAAAGCACCACCCATACTCAGCACAGGTGTGGGGTCGGGCGCCTGTATGGCCCCGCTGGTGCCGCAGGAGGTTGGCACGGTCAGCAAAGGCACGGCCGCAGTCAGGGCAGGTGTGGGGGCGCTGGCCAGCATGGGCACTGCGCTAGTGCTGGCACAGGTAGGAGCTCTGTGTATAGCTGCGCCCGCACTCCCCACAGCGGTAGGGGCGCTCACCCGTGTGCACCAGCTGGTGCCGCAGCAATGTGGCACTCAGGGCAAAGGCTTTGCCACAGACCAGGCAGGGGAAGGGACATTCACCTGTGTGCGCTAGCCGGTGCCGGAGCAGGTGGGCTCGCTGGCGGAAGCAGCGGGGGCAGTCAGGGCAGGCATGGGGGCGTTCGACACTGTGTGTCTGCAAGTGCCGTGCCAGCGTGGAGAGCAGCCCAAAGCTCTTGCTGCAGTGAGTGCAGGCGTGGGGGCGCTGGCTGGCGTGGGCGCCCTGCTGGTGCTGTGCCAGGTGGGCACTCTGCCGGAAGCTCTGCCCGCACTCCCCACAGCGGTAGGGATGCTCACCGGTGTGCACTCGCTGATGCACCAGCAGCGCTGAGCTGCCAGCAAAGGCCTTGCCGCACGGCAGGCAGGGGAAGGGATGCTCACCTGTGTGCGCCCGCTGGTGCGTGGCCAGCGCCGCATGGTCGCAAAAGCCTTTGCTGCAGGTGGTGCAGATGTAAGGCCTCTCGCTCGCATGGAGGAGCTGGTGCCTTGTCTGTGTGGCACTCTGCCGGAAGCTCTTCCCACACTCACTGCATTTAAAGGGCCACCTAATGGTGGCGCCTCTGTGCCGCGCCAGCTCTGCATCAGCGCTACCTCCTGGTACAGCCTCCTCCACCCTGGCACTGCCTCCTCGCACAACTTCCTCTGCCCCCACAGCAGGGTCTTTGTGCCACGCTCCCACCAGCTCCACATCGGTGCTGGTGCCACCTCTTCCCGGTGCAGCATCCTCTGCCCCAGCCATGCTCGCCAGCCTCTCACCTGCAGGAACAAACGGGCAATCAGGCATGAGCCGTCCCCACAGGAGGCCGGCTAGGACAGGGCCCCAACTAAGGCAGCCAGAGCCCGAGGCACCACTCAAGTGGACCCGCCCCTCCCTGGAGCCGGTTTCCGAGCTGGGATTGAAGGAGGCGGTCACACCTCTTGCAGCTTTTTCAGGCTGCTGCAGACTCAGGCAGGTGTCAGCACCACCCAGCTCAGGTTCACAAGCCTTTCTTTGCCTCTGTGTGGGCTGGAAATATTATTTGCTTTTTCAGTGAGAACCAAGACATATCTCTCATATGGTTCTGTGGACCCTGGCGCAGGTGGTGGGATGGGTGCAGTGGTGCACACAGATCAGGGAGAGGGTGGTGACAACCTCTGAGAGGAGCTGGGCCAGGAGGACTTGCAGGGGTGGACGTGGGTGCTCCCCGCTGCCCAGGACCAGCGCCAGCTTTTTTGCTGCCCCAGGCGGCAAAAAAAGATGGAAGAGGACAGGAGAGGGGCGGTTCCGCGAGAAGCTGCCGCTGAAATGCCGCCGAAGACTGGGGTGGCCGAAGATCATCCCACCGCCAAAATGCCGCCGAATTCCACGGCGGCCAAAGCGTCGCCGCCAAAATGCCGCCAAGGGACCCGAAATGCCGCCCCCACAAATCCTGGCACCCTAGGCGACCGCCTAGGTCGTCTAGTGGTTGTGCCAGCCCTGCCGCTGCCCCCACCCCTCTCAGCTGGACTTATTTATCCCTCACCTGTTTGGGGGCCCGGCCCGCTCTCATCGTCCTCGCCTTTGCTGAGATCTGGGACGTGCAGCTCTTCCCCTCGCTCCATCCAGTATTGGGATTGGAGCCCTGCTGAGTGAGAACAGAGCAGGTGGGATCTAGATAAATACCCGCTGAGCTCGGCTTTCATCTGCTACTCGGGGCTGGCATGGACGGGACAGCCAGGAAATGCCCCTGGAAACACAAGAGGGTCAATTCAGACACAACAATCAGAGTGGAGGGGAGACGACTCCACGGGCTCCCCCAGCCACAGTGCAAGTGTGGCCCCACAGCCGCTCACTAACACAGGGGTATAAAAGCCCACTGCCGGCTTCAGACTTGAACCAAACTGGCTCTGTGCAACGCCAGGACTGAGCCTCTTAACGGGACTGGGGGGAAACAGCTGGCCTGGCTAATGCCACCCTATGTGGTGAACACCAACTCCGTGCAAAGGAGCAAGCCCGGGAAGCGCCAGTTACCTCAGCCCACATCCCATGAGCCAACGGCCCCACTGGAGACCCCACTGCATGGAGCAGAGAGCCAGCGATCCCCTCGGTCACAAGGGGCTGGCAGAGACTCCTGCGCTTTCCAGAGCAGATGCGTACTCAGACCCTGCAGGGGAAACAGACCACAGCCTTCCTGAAAAAGCCCCAAAGCAGCTCACAGCTCACAGCCTGGCCAACAGACCTCTACAGGGAACAGCTCTGTGGTCTTCTGAGCCACAGAGCCCTGAGTGTGCTCCTGATGGAAACATTTGACAGCATCACCCCACTGGACTTGACCTAGGGAGGAAGCACCTCACACTAATGAGGAAACCCCCCACACTCCACAGCACGCCCAGGGACCCCTGCCACTGGGACAGCGCCCCAACTCCTTGACACAAGGAGCATCTTCGTTCTGTGCTTGTGCAGGGCCCGGCGCCATAAGGCCTGATCTCCAAGTGGCTGTGAGTGCTCCCACTGGCCAAAGACCAATCGCCAGCTGGTGCCGCTATTGCAAAGCAGCCCCTCTCCCGACTCCCCCAGTCATAGAATTGGAAGGGACCTCGGGAGGTCATCTAGTCCAGTCCCCTGCACTCATGGCAGGACTAAATATTATCTACCATCCCTGATAGGTATTTGTCTAACCTGCTCTTAAAAACCTCCAATGATGGAGATTCCACAACCTCCCTAGGCAATTTATTCCAGTGCTTCACCACCCTGACAGGAAGATTTTCCTAATGTCCAACCTAAACTGCCCTTGCTGCAATTTAAGCCCATGGCGTCTTTATCCTCAGAGGTTAAAGAGAACAATTTACCTCCCTCCTCCTGGTAACAGGCTTTTATGTACTTGAAAAACGGTAGCATGTCCCCCCTCAGTCTTTTCTTCTCCAGACTAAACAAACCCAGTTTTTTCAATTTTCCCTCATAAGTCATGTTTTTTAGACCTTTAATCATTTTTGTTGCTCCTCTCTGGATTTTCTCCAATTTGTCCACATCTTTCCTGAAAGGTGGTGCTCAGGACTGGACACAATACTCCAGTTGAGGGCATATCAGTGTGGAGTAGAGCAGAAGAATTACTTCTTGAGTCTTGCTTACAACACTCCTGCTAATACATCCGGAATGATCTTTGCTTTTTTTGCAACAGTGTTACATTGTTGACTCATATTTAGCTTGTGATCCACTCTGACCCCCAGATCCCTTTCTGCAGTACTCCTTCCTAGGCAGTCATTTCCTAGTTTGTATGTGTGCAAGTGATTGTTCCTTCCTAAGTGGAGTACTTTGCATTTGTCCGTATTGAATTTCATCCTATTTACTTTAGACCATTTCTCCAGTTTGTCCAGATCATTTTTAATTTTAATCCTATCCTCCAAAGCACTTGCAACCCCTCCCAGCTTGGTATCGTTCACAAACTTTATAAGTGTACTCTCTATGCCATTATCTAAATCATTGATGAACATATTGAACAGAAGCAGACAGAACACTAACCCAGAACTGATTCCCCGCCCCCACAAACACACACACCCCTGCACAGACACCGGTCACTCCCCGCCTGCCCAGGCCTGCCCCTGCACAGACACCAGTCATTCCCTGCCTGCCTACCCCCCCCACACACAGACACCGGTCACACCCCTGCATTGGCACCTCCCCCCCCCATGCACACACAGAGCCCTGCACAGAGAGCAGCCNAAACACACACACCCCTGCACAGACACCGGTCACTCCCCGCCTGCCCAGGCCTGCCCCTGCACAGACACCAGTCATTCCCTGCCTGCCTACCCCCCCCACACACAGACACCGGTCACACCCCTGCATTGGCACCTCCCCCCCCCCATGCACACACAGAGCCCTGCACAGAGAGCAGCCAACCCCCCACACACCCCTGCACAGGTCACCCCTCCCCGCCCCACTCACACAGAGAGCCCTGCACAGAGAGCAGCCAACCCCCCACCCCCACCCCCGCACACACACACACTCCTGCACAGGTCACCCCTCCCTGCCCCATGCACACACACAGAGCCCTTCACAGAAAGCCGCCAACCCCCACCCACACACACACACACCATTGCACAGGCACAGGTCAACCCCCCCCC